>NC_064641.1:739471006-739772117 GCF_023864345.2 Schistocerca serialis cubense | reverse complement strand
AACAACCGAAATAAAATGTTCAAACATACGTACGTTCTGTATTTTAATTTAAAAAACGTACGTGTTACCAACCGTTCGTCTAAAATTGTGAGCTGTATGTTTGGGACTATTACAGCGCCATCTATCACAAAGCGAAAAAAGTGGTCCAACTAAAACATTCATATTTCTTCACGTACTATACGAATATGTAATTAATAATGGGGGTTCCTATTTTAAAAAACCCAGTTGATATCCTTCGTTTGGCCTATGGCAGCGCCATCTGCGGGCAAACCATAGCGCGATCTGGTTTCCCCCTTCAAGGTAGACAAGTTTCATTCTTTGTACTTTTTCGTTTGACGCTTACTTCGTGAGATATTTGGCCCGGTCACGATCAATGGACCTATTGCCCTATGAAATAAAAAAATAATTTCATACCACAATAACATCTGAAAATAAGACTATACTGCATAAAGCTTTCGGACGAGTGAAAACTACGCGCCATACGGCGTCGCGACCCGCACAGGAACTCCGCCACACCATTATTCCGTCGAATCGAGAAAAATTTAAAATTAACCACGATCGCAAACGCATAGTTGTGGAGCTAAGGTCGTAAAACGACAGCCAAGCAGAGACGAGCGCAAGGATGAATTTGATTTGTGTCTGTAGTTGCGGTTTTGTTGGATTAAACTGCTACTGTGTTACGCTATGGTTGTGGTGCTCTACTGCACTAGTGCCGCGCGCTGTAACGCATTTGTTACAGAAAGTGATTCTGGAAAAAAAAGCGTTCGAAATTTAATTTGTATTTTCTTTTTCACAGTTATTTTACTTCGTACTTACTTATTTACGTTATATGTTAGAAAAATACTTCATTTATGCTTCCTGTACGTTAGACATATTTAAAACAAGTGGCTTTTAGATTTCATTATTAATAATATTGCGCATTACAATACCGCGTGTCGACTATCTTACTGCAGTGCTATTTCTACAGTACAATTCACACAGAGGTGACAAAAGTCGTGGGATACCTCCTAAAACCGTGTCGGACCTCCTTTCGCTCGGCGTAGTGCAGCATCTCGACTTGGCATGGACTCAACAAGTCGTTGTAAGTTCAAATGGTTCTGAGTACTATTGGACTTATCTTCTAAGGTCATCAGTCCCCTAGAACTTAGAACTGCTTAAACCTAACTAACCTAAGGACAACACACACATCCATGCCCGAGGCAGGATTAGAACCTGCGACAGTAGCGGTCGCGCGGTTCCAGACTGAAGCGCCTAGAACCGCTCGGCCACCCCAGCCGGCCGTTGTAAGTCCCTTGCAAAAATATTGATCCATACTGCGTCTGTAGTCGTCGAAAATTACGAAAGAGTTGCCGGTGCAGGATTACGTCCACGAAGTGACGTCTCGATTATGTCCATGTTCGATTGGATTCGTGTTGGTCGATCTGGGTGACAAAACCATTCGCTCGAACTGTCCAAAATGTTCTTGAAAGCAATGGCGAAGAACTGTGGTTCGGTGACACGGCGCATTGTCATTCATAAAAATTCCATGGTTGTTCGGGAACAAGAATTTCACGGAAGGCTGCATATGGTCTCTAAGTAGCCGAACACAGCATTGCCAGTCAATGATTGGTTCAGTTGGACCAAAGGTCCCAGTCTGTTCCATTTTAAGGTGCAATATTTTATGATTTACTTACTCTAGGATTGAAGACAATTGTGTAAGTTGAAAAGAAATGATTAATGTCGCAATATTAGCACGAAAACACGCGCTTTTACACAGTTTTCAGTGTGACAACGAAAAATAACTGTCAGGATAACACATCTCGTCAACATAAAAAAGTGAAATAATCCTAAACACAACAATATTAAATATTAACTCTCAGTCCGCAGCTCGTGGTCGTGCGGTAGCGTTCTCGCTTCCTACGCCCGGGTTCCCGGGTTCGATTTCCGGTGGGGTCACGGATTTTCTCTGCCTCGTGATGACTGATTGTTGTGTGATATCCTTAGGTTAGTTAGGTTTAAGTAGTTCTAAGTTCTAGGGGACTGATGACCATAGATGTTTAGTCCCATAGTGCTCAGAGCCATTTGAACCATTTATTAACTCTCAGAAGGTTAAATTATCCTAAACACGACAATATTAAAGTTTAACTAGAAGCTTTTGTACAAAATTGTTCCTACATTAACGTTATGATGCTGGTCAGTACTACGAAAATCGTCCGATTCCAGTTCAAAGTTCGGTACTATTTTAGGATGACAATCAAGCCTACAGTGGATGGTTAGTTATGTGACAAATTGAACAAAAGATTATCCAATGTCGCTCGAGTTTAAAGTGAACGCAAGCTGGTGAACCAACAAGTTTATGCCTCTGCATGCGGTATTTACCTTAAGCTGCGATGAGCTGTCGTCTGCTAGGCCACTCTCTTCCGCTGAAATTCGTATAAAACTAATTACACCTTTGCTGAATTTTCAAGCAGAAACTTTCCCAATGTTTCTCGTTATACTATGAGCATGTGCTGTACGCGTGTGTTTGAGTGGCATGCTCGTTTCAGGGCCGGTCGTACAGACGTCGAAGATGATGCTCACACTGGAAGGCCCGTTAGCCCCACAACGCCAGACATTTTTACCAAACTTCAACAATTGGTCGTGCGGATCGACATTGAACCATTCCAAACCTTGTGGGTGAAGTGAGTATTGGTAATGGGGCATGTCAACGAATGTTGACTGATGAATTGGGAATGCATCGTGTCGCTGCAAAATTTGTGCCAAAGATCTTGACTGCCAATCAGAAGGCACAGCGTGTTGAAGTGTGCACGGGCCTTCGTCAGACCGCATCTGATGATCCAACCTTCTTGTCACGGTTTATCACCGGCAACAAGAGCTGGATTTACGGTTATGACCCAGAGACAAAGCAATAGTCGACCCAGCGGATGAGCCCGGGCTCTCCAAGACCCAAAAAAGCGAGACAGGTGAAGAGCAAAGTGAAGAGTATGATCATCGTTTTCTTTGATACCAAGGGAATTGTACACAAAGAATTCGTCTCACCCAACCAAACAGTGAATTCCCCGTACTACTGTGACGTTTTGCAACGGCTCCGTGAAAACGTGCAGTGATGACGGCCCGAACTTTGGCGTCAAGGGAACTGGCTGCTGCATCACGACAACGCTCCCTGTTACACGTCCTTGCTCACCAGGACCTTTTTGGCAAAAAACAACACGGCGGTTGCACGCCACCCACCGTACTCGCCAGATTTGGCACCTTGCGACTTCGCGCTATTCCCAAAACTGAAACTCAAGTCGAAAGGCCGTCGGTTCGACACTGTAGAGAGGACTCAAGAAGCATCTCTGGCGGTGAGAAACACCCTCATAGAACAGGACTTCCAGAAAACGTTTGATCAGTGGCAGAAGCGCTGGGACCGTTGTGTACGTGTGGGTGTGAACTACTTTGAGGGTCATGGTGACCATTAGTCCAAAGGTAACGTTTTCAATAGATGGCACCACCACTCCCGAAAATTTTGGATAGCACCTCGTACACTGAGGTGATAAAGTCATGGGATAGCGATATGCAGATGGCGGAGAAGTGGGGAATAAACGTCCCACTGTCATTTTGACTTGTGACCTATACGTCCCAGTGATAATGAAGTGAATAATAATACTGTATTTTCATTTATGGCGCATTGTTTTAAAAAAGCTCTCAGATCGTATTTGTGGCTACAAATATTTGACATTACGGTAGATTGTTCCATATGACAAGTTCTTTATCGTTAGATGTAACTTCGAGTCTCTCATGTGAGAGTCACGTCGATCCTGATACTTGAGAAGGTGTGAAACTGTTTTTGCACAAAGTAGTCTGACACATTGTATATGGCAATAACATGCAGCAAATTCCTACTGGTTCTCTGATAACCGACCGTGGGAGACATATGTCCCGATAATAGTGAAAGAGTTAAGCCAGGACTATCGTACGCAGTCTGGTCACTAGGAACCGTGTGTTACGACACCTCTTCAACACTGCCAGCCAAATTCTGTCGAATAAAATTTCTTCAATCATCTGGATTCGAAACGACTAACTCCGAGTCCAGCATAGCCATAAATGTCGTAGTATCGTATTAACGTCTACTGGGAAGGCAGTTTGGGTATACATTTTTTCTTCAAACTGATCTGTATGTAAGAATTTGAAGGCATTTTGACTATTTTTCGACCGTGACTGTAGCAAGAAATATGTAAAGGTTTTTTTAATTACCGCTACCAGTCACAAACGTTGTGAACTACTGTATTACTTATTTATTTAGCGACGTGTTTCGCGGGAATACCTCATCTTCAGGCTAAATGACATTACAAAAACTACTTTGCACTAAGGTCATACTGATGATGTTACATAGTCTTATCGTAAATGCTGTGGTCATCCTGTGGAAGAAGAGAGAACTTAGAAAGAGACTATGTCACTTTGGAAGCTGGACTGATGTTTGCACGAAAATGTTTTGTAACGGTCACCCACTTTTTTCTTCTGGCGCGGCGGTCTCGTTGTGATGTTACAATAGACAACGATCTCAAAGTACTACATAATTTAGAAAAGAGCTGGAAAATTGACATCTTGGAAGAAATGGAAATATTCACCCATGGCCACATGGGGAATAACGAGATCCTGAATTAAATGACAGACTTCAAAAATTCACATTTCTTTTACAATTTCACTACAGTAATCCTAGAATAAAAGATACGTAACATGACAGCCGTTTGACTGCTGCCGCAACAATAGCTTAGCAATATGTAAAAGAGTTTATATCATGATGTGTTCAATAATATTGTAGCAGGTGCTCAGTTTGTAGTATATTTCGTCAACCTACATCTGGAATACGATAACAAGACGTGCAAAAGACATGTAAACATCTGACACCACACAGATCGACAAATCGTTAGTCAAATCGAAACCAGCTGTATTTCGACCGCCATCTTGTCCATTGCACTACAGGACCGTATGTGATCGTGTTTCTAAGTTACTGCTATGTTAGTGACAATTTGTGAACAGTGACCAATAGAGCTACTGAAATGGAAACACCTCAGCGCATCACAACGAGACTGCCACGCCAGAACAACAAAGTAAATGACCGTTAAAAAACATTTTCGTGCAAACATCAGTCACGCTTCCAAAGTGACATCGTCTGTTACTAAGTTTTCTCTTCTTCCACAGGATGACCACAGATTTACGATAAGACTATGTAACATCAGTATGAACTTATTGTAAAGTTGTTTTTGTAATGCCATTTAGTCTGAAGATGAGGTTTACCTCGAAACATGTCGCTAAATAAATAACTAATACAATAGTTGACGAAGTTTGAGACTGGTAGCGGTAATATATAAAAAAAAAACTTTACATGATCTGTATGTGGTTTGCGGTTACGGTGCGATATTCGCACTGTAAATTTAGAAGTACTTAAAAGCGGACTCGAGGCAACTGCGTACAATATCCATCTAAGGTATCTGCGATGTATAGGATTCGTCATGTGACATTGAATTACTGTTAAAATTCTTTTCAGAATGGAGAAGTCCTCTGTTTTAGTGCGACGACGTGTAAGTAATGTCGTTTTAAAGGGCACTCGAAGGAACACGGAGCTGGCGCTGTTGCTCTCTTAACTCAGCGCTTCCATTGAAACTCACGGCAGTGTCATCGACAATACGCAATATTGCTCTCGATCCAGAATTCCAACGTTAATTGGCCGAGTAACTCTCGCGTCTGTGCTTGTAGCTGCTGTTCGTATTCATAGACTGTAACTGGCAGAGGGATTCTGTGGGGTATGTGGAGTATCGGCGGAGAACGGAGTGCTCTATCAGCCAGCTGCCCGAGGGCCTGGTATGATGCGCCTCCGGAGCAAGAGGACGTTATTAAACAGCAGCCCGATCAATGGCGGCGGTGGGGAAGGAAGCGCCGAAATCTTCGTTGAACATACACTAGGCCTGTTAGGCTTAGAAGTTTTCGTTTCGCATACTAAGAACATCTCCTTTTTTGGCGCCTCCGTTTCGCGATAGTGGTTACCCAGAAATACCGGGCGGTTATACACACACCAAAAAAAGTTTTACATCACCCCGGTTCCCAGAACTCCTGAAGATAGACGTTGACTGTGGATATTGTATCACAGACACAGTCTCTTTCACTGTTCATGGATGTCACTAAACCCGCCCAAAGATGTAAAAAATCTTGCGTGAGCAGCGCCTATTAGACGGTGGGGGTCCGACAGCCGATCAGTTCCGGTCATTCCACCAGGAAGGAGGTACACGGCTAGTGTTGTCTGTACTTCAACCACGCCTAATCACGTCAGTACCGCGGTTCGATCGCGTCTGCATTGTTACTTTGTGCCAGGAAGGGCTCTCAACACGAGAAGTGTCCAGGCATCTCTGAGTGAACCAAAGCGATGTTGTTCGGACATGGAAGAGATGCAGAGAGAGAGGAACTGTCGATGCCATGGCCGGCCGGAGTGGCCGAGCGGTTCTAGGCGCTACAGTCTGGAACCGCGCGACCGCTACGGTCGCAGGTTCGAATCCTGCCTCAGGCATGGATTTGTATGATGTCCTTAGGGTAGTTAGGTTTAACTAGTTCTAAGTTCTAGGGGACTGATGACCTCAGAAGTTAAGTCCCATAGTGCTCAGAGCCATTTGAACCATTTGTCGATGCCATGCCTCGCTCGGGCCGCCTAAGGGCTACTACTGCAGTGGGTGAGCGCTACCTACGGATTATGGCTCGGAGGATTCCTGACAGCAATGCCACCATGTTGAATAATGCTTTTCGTGCAGCCACAGGAAGTCGTGTTACGACTCAAACTGTGTGCAATAGGCTGCATGATGCGCAACTTCACTCCCGACGTCCATGGCGAGGCTCATCTCTGCAATGGAAGGCGCCATAACGGCTGTACGCTACGTGAATGCTATCCTCCGACCCATAGTGCAACCATATCGGCAACACATTGGCGAGGCATCAGTCTTCATGGACGACAACTCGCGCCCCCATCGTGCACATCCTGTGAATGACTTTCTTCAGGATAACGACATCGCTTGACTAGAGTGGCCAGCATGTTCTACAGACATGACCCCTATTGAACGTGCCTGGGATAGATTGAAAAGGGCAGTTTATGGACGAAGTTCAAATGGTTCAAATGGCTCTGAGCACTATGGGACTTAACATCTGTGGTCATCAGTCCCCTAGAACTTAGAACTACTTAAACCTAAGTAACCTTAGGACATCACACACATCCATGCCCGAGGCAGGATTCGAACCTGCGACCGTAGCGGTCACGCGGTTCCAGACTGAAGCGCCTAGAACCGCACGGCCACACCGGCCGGCGGACGAAGTCACCCACCAACCACTGAGAGGGATCTTCGCCAAATCGTCTTTGAGGAGTGGGACAATCTGGACCAGCAGTGCCTTGATCAACTTGTGGATAGTATGCCTCGACGAATACAGGCATCCATCAGTGTAAGAGGACATGCTACTGGGTATTTGAGGTACCGGTGTGTACTGGACCACCACCTCTGAAGGTCTCGCTGTATAGTGGTACAACATGCAATTTGTGGTTTTGATGAGCAATAAAAAGGGCGGAAATGATGTTTATGTTGATCTTTATTCCAATTTTCTGTACAAGTTCCGGAACTCTCGGAACCGAGGTGATGTAAAACTTCTTTTGATGTGTGTAATTAAACTGACGGTGTTCAGAGTGCTGCCCACTTCGAGTTGTTGCTCTGTGCAGGGCAAAAGGAGATGGGACGCAGTATTGACAGGTATTCAATGACTTCTGACGGCTCAGTGTAGTATGGTATGCGATAGGAAGGGGCATACATTCCTATCAGCCTCCAGCTAGCAATCTTCGTAAATTGGCGAGTGATGGGTTTCAGGGATGGCAACAAATTTCTCAAGACGATTCAGAGAATGTATTCGTGAGTATGGAGTTATATCTCATACTGGTGAAATGAAATGATCTGTGGCATTGTTGTTCACCTGCCCAGTGCAAGGCTTTTTATGTGACTCCACATCGGTGACGTGTGCACTGATGATGAAGAAGACAACTCAATAGGCAGTCACCGAGCGGATAAAATCTATGACCCGGCCAGAAATCGAACCCGGGCTCCTGCATGACAGTCAGCCTCGCTGATCTTCATCTACGCAGACGAACATACTGGTGTGATGATGAGCGTTAGTTCCGAATGGGCTGCAAATTGAACTTTGTAATATCCGATCACCATATATAACGATGGAAAAAAATCGTAACATCAAGAAGAAGATGTGCGTCATAAATGAAAGTTGGTAGGCGTGTTTCTTTATCTGTAAGATGATGTCTATTACAATTTCACGTTAGTTGCATAACTATGGCGTTAGTAGTACTACTATGAGGATGCAAGTCACCTTTAAGTACACGTTGTAACTGTCGTGAGCGTTAGTTATCTTTGAGATTCGATGTGGTATGTTGATGTTAGTCAAGAATGCCTTTAAGGTGACAAAAGCGCCATTATAAACACCTCACTGAGTTCGAACGAGGTTGTGTAACAGGGCTACGAGAAGCTGGTTGTATCTGGTGCATTACGGCAGAAATACTTGGCAGGAACATAGCCAGTGTACAAGATTGCTAGCAGCAGCAGGCACCAGAATGTGCGGTCGCAAGAGGACCAGGCCCCGAACGGCCACGTGGCACTGCCGGGGGAAAATCATCATCTTCGGTGTATGGATCTGGTGCTTCGTACTCCATCTGCAGCAGAAATAGGAGAAGCAGTTGGCAGCATAGGGGCCCAACGAACTGTTAAAAGTACGTTATGATTTATACGCATTTGTTATGATACAGGTTGTTTCCCATATTTGGGCTTTTGAGGTGTCTTGGACATCCATTTTATATATATAAGGATACCCCTCTGCAGTTTGCACCTCAGCATTTTATAAATTTGACATGACATATATATGTATTTATATTGTCATTTTGACAGCTTATCTACACTGACACTTAAATTTTGTTGAGGCTGTCCTTCTAAAGGGGCTATTGTCCCATAGATGCTTAGATGATGTTGATCCTGAACATTATCTTGGGTTCTACATATTCTGTGTATGACATGACGTGTGGTTTTCTACGTAGGACCCTTGACACGTTCTTGAACATTCATTTTGCACATGTGACATAAATATGCCTATATTCGGTCTTCAGATTGGCATTTTATAGCTCTGATGTGACGTATAGATATATCTACACTGTCATTTTGAGAGCTTCACTTATTTTGACACTTAGATATTGTTAATGTTGTCCTGCAAGGACTACTTGCATATAGGTGTATATTTCTTTGATTTACTTACTTCTGATATTGTAGTTTCTTTTATGCATCTGTCATTTTCGACAGTTAATTCCATAGATTAACAGGTTACATCAAGCTTGTGCAGTTTAATGTATCATAAAACTGACAAGTTTTAATCATGGAATATTTAATTAATGATTTTGTTAATAAATAGTACATTTGTACAAAGTATAGAGCGGAAATTCGTTTTGGTATACAGTATATAATTCTATTTTGGGTACATGACAGTGGGGGAATATGTTCGTAATTTTCCGGCGGAGGTTCGAGTCCTCCCTCGGGCATGTGTGTGTGTGTGTGTGTGTGTGTGTGTGTGTGTGTGTGTGTGTGTGTGTTTGTCCTTAGGATAATTTAGGATAAGTAGTGTGTAGGCTTAGGGACTGATGACCGTAGCAGTTAAGTCCCATAAGGCTTCACACACATTTGAACTTTTTTTTTGTTCCTAATTACACGATTACTATAAATTCACTTGTATAGTATTATCCTTGATTCTTATTCTATTTTTAATCTGTCTTTGTATTTGCATGATTAGTACGCTGATGTTGCTGTTATTACTCTTGACGCAGCCAGGCCTGAACATGGTGTATGGAATGACCGAAACTGGTAGCTATATAATAAGTAACATCGAAAGAGTGGCTGGAGATGTTCCATTTTACTACGTTGAAAATCTTGGTCGCAATTTATCTGCATTTACTTTACATTAAAGGCGCTTCTATTGTTCCTTTGAACTATGAAAGTTTGCACACTACCTCATGTTTCATTAATAAGTAGTCATATCGCGTTGTTCATTCAAGGATCAAATTTCATATAAAGGGGAATATTTTCATTGCGTTAATACTGGACTCACAACTTCTTAAACACTCACAGGTAAAACTTATAAGGCAGTGGCAGCTATCAAACTTCACAAACACTACGCTAAAATCTAGACACACTCAAGATAGTAATCTACACGAAACAGCCACACTTGACACATATACTCTACCTTCTCACGGAATAGTGCCCCGTGAATGCGAGTAAAGAAGATCTTACCAATTTAAATGGCCGATTCGTCAGATACTTTAGCAGTGCAAACCATACTCAGTAATATGTGAAGACTTCACTGACTAATTTCGACTATCCAGATCTATAAACTTATATATTTGTTTGTTACAGTAAGAATTCTTTGTATTGCATAGCATTGGTCCTTCCCATTCCACTGTCGTAGTAAGCGTCGTAGTAATGATCATTTGCACGCCTTTGTTCGAGATAGAACTAATATAACCTGATCTTCACTATCCCTCAGATATTACTACTGTCCCTCAACATACTACATGTAGAAAGCTGCACGTAACTCCTCGATTCCTTTCTGCAAATAGTTATTCCAATTTTTATGAAAAGGCTTTCGCCAAATATTCGGTACCTTTTTTGTAGCGCCTAAAGTTCTGCAACGATCCTGTCTTTGTCAAATGAATCTCCAGTAATCCATAACTGGCAAGCTTCGTCTATCCGCAAAGCCATAAACAAAAGAGGAGCAAGCAGTATAGGTTTGTTTATGTTCATAATATGTATTGGTAGCTTATTGGACAGAATTAGCTAACGTCTCAACAATAAAATTTTGAACTGTTCAGATCTACACAAAATATCAACTTGGTAAAAGACGGCAAAAACCTCTTATTTAAGAAAACTGTGAAGTTGAGCAATTGACGGAATGTATGAATATAGCGGACTGAGTTTACCGATTAAAGAATGACAGCTTACGCCAGTCTTAGTACAAGGATTGTGAAGGGAAACGATGGCACATGCCAAAGCAAATGACTGGCCTTTATTTTCAGGAGACTACTGGGAAAATGTGCATAGTTTACAAAGGAGATTGCTTACAAAACACTCGTACGGCATATACTGGAATACTGTACTAGTTTATTAGATTCACATAAGGGCAGATTAACATCCTGTATATCAAAGAAGAGCAGCTCAAATGGCACAAGCTTGTTTGCTACTTGGGAGAATAAACAAAAATCATCCTGCAAGAAACCTTGTTAGATAATTACAACAGTCGTTTCTATGGATAGTCTTAAAGTTCCCTACTTTACCACTGCTGTAGACATAATGGAGATATGAGTAGGCTACTCGCAGCGCGCGCAGAGCCATAAATGCATTCGCGAACGCCCCATAGGCGAGTGGAAATTGGAAGAAATTTTAATACATGGTACAGTCAAAGAGAGTTTACCTAGATATGCAGAGTTTAGTAGGAGTTCTTTTTTTTTAAACGTGGTCGGTCAAGAAATGTTTGTCACACATTGTATGGAAACCTTCTCCTGCAAAGCTGACCAGTGAGACTGCGTCCAGTATGCCACGGAATATGAAAGGCGCCTTCATCGGAGCGGTAGCCAGACAAAACCTCTTCCTGTCCAGCTGGTCGTATCGCAGCAGCAGCAGCAGCAGCCCGCCTTGGGGGCGAATAGAACCGGCGCCACGATGTCTGTGCCCTGTTACATTTGGGTCAGCTCCAGCCGCATTAAAACGACTTCTAACGTGCCAAGACCCATGCGACAATAAGCTGTCTTCGGAAGCGAACAAAATGTATTTCCTTTCCTTGCTCTGTTGCCAGGGAGTCCTAAACAAAGATACTCGATTCCGTTCTAACACAAATATGTAGGCTGTTTCATAATTCCTATTACAGACTTCCAGGGATTGCAGAGGGGAGTTAGTAGATAAAGCTTTGGTGGGGAACCCTTTGGCAGTAATGTACCATTTGTATGTAACGTAAGTTTGAAAATCCAGTCACTTGTAAATCCTCCGCTTCACAGTTCGCACGTAGCGGGAACAGTGCGTGTGTTTCACATACTCCAAGTGGTGACTCTGGTGTTAATTGCACAAGGTGTACGTTCTACGCATGCTTTGACATATAAGTTCACAGACGCCGGTGTGTGCTGCATAATTTCTGCTGGCGCTCGGAACTCCTGCAAGGAAATCCTCTTCCAACATTAGAGGAGTCTTATACACAAGAGCCTTTATGCTGCTCCACTAGAAAAAGTCGAAAGGACTTAAAGCTGACGACCATGGCGGCAAATAGTTGGTCCATCCACCTGTCTACACTACTCAACAAAAGATTGGAATACTATCATACAACGAAGTCTACGATACTAGGAGTCTCATTGACTTAGGCACTTCGTGCATTATCCTGTTAGAGCCCGTATATTGGACGGTGCTTACTAAGCATGCTTTGTGACCGTTTCCCAGTCATGTAAACATACCGCTGCCGCAGCGGCACACCGCGAGTAGTCCAGTATCAACTACAGCTTCATTTAGTTTGTGTTCAGCACTTCCAGATAGAGGCATACAACATTTTCATTGTCAGGATAGTTGCTTTGCCGGCCGCTGTGGTCGAACGGTTCTAGGCGCTTCAGTCCGGAACCGCGCGGTTGCTACGGTTGCTGGTTCGAATCCTGCCTCGGGCATGGATGTGTATGATGTCCTTAGGTTAGTTAGGTTTAAGTAGTTCTAAGTCTAGGGGACTGCTGACCTCAGATGTTAAATCCCATAGCGCTCAGAGTCATTTTTGATCGTTGCTTTACTTTCAGCAGGTCATATAAAGCAAGATGTTTCCGATCGGTTACATGTCACTCGGAATGGTGTGTCTAAGATAAGGAGAAAGTACATAGAGGGAGAGAGAGACGGTAAATGTGTACGACACGTCTCGCAGTGGTCGTCCTCGTACGACAACACCAAAGCAGGATCGTTTCCTCCAACTGTCAGATCGCAGGCGTCCAACATCAGCTGCCAGAAATATTGGAAATGACTTCTCCGGACATGAGGGATTCGTATCTTAGACCAGACAGTGCGTAGAAGACTGTATCGGGTGGTCTTCATGCCAGTGTAAAGTTTGGTTCAAATGGTTCAAATGGCTCTGAGCACTATGGGACTTAACATCTGAGGTCATCAGTCCCCTAGACTTAGAGCTACTTAAACCTAACTAACCTAAGGACATCACACACATCCATGCCCGAGGCAGGATTCGAACCTGCGACCGTAGCAGCAGCGCGGTTCCGGACTGACGCGCCTAGAACCGCACGGCCACCGCGGCCGGCTGTAAAGTTTGGCTCTGACTCAACGGAACCGATGCAATCGGAGGGCATAAACGTTGAACCTTTGCAGAATGCAGTAATGCCATGTTTTATAACGGGACCAGGATTGGTTTGCGACTGTACAATAGACGCATTATGGTTTGGAGAAGCGCTAGATGACACCAGGAACGCCGATACGTTCAGTAAGTCTATCCATTTGCAGGTGGAAGTGTAATGTTCTGGTAGGTCTTAATGATGGGAGGGCGGACCACTTCAATTCCCATCTACGGCAATTTCACTAGTCCCCAGTACCTAGGGCCCTAAAAAGATCGTAAAACCCTATGGACATGAAGTCGGTGACAACTTCATCCTAGTCGATGACAATGGAAGGACACACCGTACTCCAGCAGTGTCTCGGTATCTTCAAAGATGCAACGTCAGCTAAATTCATTGGACAGCACGCTCCCCACACATGAGAGCATGGAACCTGTTGAAGGTGGCCATTGCTCAAAATCCGAATGCACCTAGTCTTCAGGACGTCAGTGAAGCTAACATTGAGGAGTGGAACCTCATACCCCAAGATAAACTTGATGGTCTCATCCAGAGTATGCCTCGCAGAGTGAAAGAATTCAGTCTGTATGCACATTGTAAAGTGGTAGCGCCTAATCAAATAGTCATCTGCAATGCAAATGTTGTCGGACATGTGATATAATAATAAAAACGCTTTCCTACTTCCCTTACTTTCATTCAACAATGTCATACGAGATCCTGTTTTTGGGTTACTTATCAAGCCAAACTAAAATTTTCCAGATCCAAAAGCGTGTAATACGAATTGTTTGTGGTGTGAAGTCACAAACGTCCTGCATGGCCTGTTCAAGGAACTGACGATACTAACTAATGCTTCCCAATACATTTATTCCTTAATGAAAGCTGTCATAAATAATACATTTCTTTTTTGGACAAACAATTCAGATCACGGAATCAGAACCAGAAAAGAAATCAGAACAATATTCATACAAATATAAATTGACTTACTTTGTTCGAGAAAGATGTCCGTTATTGCGGTATCCACAGTTTCAGTAACTTGCCAACAATCATAAAAATTTTAACTGCTGATACTCTCCATTTCAGAGGAGGTTGAGAGATTTATTGGTGTGCAGCTCCTTCTACTGCACTGATCAGTTTCTAAGCAGAACTGAAAAATGTGTGTGTTGGTACATTATCAAAGAAACTGAGTGATACGTAAAATTTGATCTGTGCACATCATGAATGCAGTAATGTCATCAACGCAAATAACCCGCGAACTGAGTTTGTGTTTGCTGACAAATGGCTATAATATCCTCAGAATAGTGAACTCTGATTATTATTATTATTATTATTATATTATCAACATTATCATCATCATTACTACTATTATTACTACAGGTAACGTATGAACGAGAACTTGGAAGCCAAGTTAAATGATTTTAAGAAAGATCTTAAGACCCATAAGAAAGAATTTCTTGAATGATATCAGTTTTCAGCGCTGGCAGGATTCAAGTAGCCTTTTACGTTACGTATTGTTTGCAATATTGTGAATAATATAAAACAAAAAAGGATAACTTACTCCAGGCAATAACAACCACTGCTGGAAATTTTTGTTCTTCACGAAATTTATCGTGTCTCTGGTCCTATTACTACCAAAACAAGAGAGGATGACGGGTACAGAGGACAGCGTAACAAAAAACTTTACTTGCATATCGAAAAGGTGACGAACAAAAAACTTTTCTTGCATATCTAAAAGTTGACAGACACTTCCCGAAAAAGGATGATTTCCGTCCATTGGCATACAACTGGAATGAGCACCATCTGACCAAGTAGAGATTTCCGGTTTTCCTGGACAAAAAGCCAAGAGGTCATTGGTTCACTTAGAAGAAACTTAAAACACGCTAGCGTTTTCTAGAAAAGTCAAAGTTGAAATCTGGCAGGACGTGGGCTAATGAAAGAGGATCACACAAATCGAATGCGAGAATTCTGGGAAGAAATTACAGCTCTATGTAAGATACGTTTTCAATAATGTGGTCTGCAAATGGCCGAGACGATACAATAATAATAAGAAGAAAACTAAGAAGACAATGACAGAAAAATCACCTCCAAGAAGTCGAAAAAGGGTTAGAGTTAGTCCAAAATCTTTACGACAAAAATCTGTGTCAAGACAGACAAAATTGCCCACTACAACACAGTCACAAAACCAACAGTCCTCTAAGCAAGCGAAACACTAACTCCTAAGAGAAGACACGAACTTTAAGAAATCAAAAAAGAAAAGAGAAAGATTATTAGAAAAATTTTAGGAGCAAGACGTACCCAACATCGCTACAGGCTCCAATCAATCAAAACAACAGTAAAGTTTTCGAACATCGAAATTGACATTAAGAAGAGGCGAATGAAATTTCTTGGCCATCTCAACAGACTACCAGCAAAATGATTGACAAAAACGTTAACAGACTATGCAATAGCACTTCAGAACTCAACATCTTGGTTGAACGAAATTCGAAAGGGCATAAAAAACGCAAACATAAGACCAACCGACATTTTAGAAAGAGACGTCTTCAGACACAAAGTAGACAAATGGGAAGTTACACCAAAGTAACCAAAACAAAAACAGTACACACCAAAGTGGTTGGATGAACGTAAACAAGCCTTCTCGGAAAGAATGAAACCCTATTGCAAAAACAAGACTAACCGAAAGAAAAGTTGATTGAGTTATTTGCTTGATGTCTTCCATTTACTGGGAGAATTAGCTCATAGTAATTAGAAGAAAAAGAAGAAGACGAAAGAGACAAAGATTATTATTTGATGTCGATGCATTCTTTATCTCGGACGCGTTACAATGTGAAAAGACATACGCTGCTCACTCTTAAAACTGCAAAATCACGAAGGTGGCATGCAATAAATGTGAAAGTGACAAGAAGTGTGCTATATGATTGGATATGGAAACGGTTAGTATTTCAGCGCAGCTGCTGAAACTGGGTAGGAATTAAGCTATCTATATTCTGCATACAAGGGAAGGTAATGCAGCATGTCTCTCATTCAGAAATCGCATTTCAGTCTTGTTTGTGTTAAACCTTGCCTAAGAAGGTCAAAAGTCTACCAGCAGTAATGGGAATCCGCTAGCGGCAGCATCATGATCTGCATGGTGTGCGGCCTTTTGCCCCGAGATACTGCTGCTTACGTTGGTCAGAATCTCATGACTCTCTCGTGGATTAGAATCGATGGGTTAAGAAGGGCCATACTTAAAGCCATGCAGGTTCTCAATCATCCCACGTGTCTAGCGCCCGAGAGGGGAGACGTATTGCTCGCTCGGCCGCCGTGTAGTCTCACGCAGACGCGTAACGTACCTTGACTCAGTATATGGGTCTGTTTGAAACAAGAAAAGTATTCACAAGGGCAGGGCGTCGACGTCTATAGCACCATGGGGTGTGAGTACTACGACCAGTCATGCGATTTCCCTTGACGTGGCAGCAGAGAGAGATGCGCTGACAACGGTGAGCCGAGCTTCAACTCTAGGTATAGGAATGGAAACACGTCGTCTTTTCAGACGACTCCCGGCTGCGACTACATGATCACGATGGATGTTTCTCTGTGTGGAAACTCCGAAGAGAACGAATGTTGCCACATTGCTTTTGCCATTGTCATATGGACCCAGAACCTGGCGTGGTGATTTGGAAAGTCGTTTGGTACACAACACGATAACCTCTGGTTCACGTGGCTGATAATTAGAACAGTAGGCGTTATATTTCTGACGTGCTCAGGGTCGTAGCTGCCATCTCTCTTCGAAGCCTCTCGTACAAAAATGTAGCAGGACATGGAGGTGGCTCCAGTGAACATTTTGAGTAGGGGAACCGGCTGTCGAAGAAGCCAGCTTAAGCAGATATGCAAGTAAACTTGTCTACCGCTTTGTCTAGCATTACTGTTTTTCAGCTTATTTGCAACTAACATGAGCAAAAGTTTACACGTATTGTGCTGTTTATTTGCATGTACATTCTTTATTACCTGCAAGAAAACAAGGAGGACGAGTCTGATTACTAGGAAGTCATGATGCAGGTTTTGTTCGCTTGTCCACAAGGTGGCTCTGCTGTATCGTACTTACATTGTCCCATGACAGAACGTGCTATGAATCAACAACATGACAATGCGCCGCCTCACTTCGGTGTGGATGTCCGCAACCACCTCAGTGCTGTATTTCTTAGTCGCTGGATTGGGGGGGGGGGGGGGGTCTCTCACGGTCTGTGAGGTCATCTGACCTCAACACACATGACTATTTCCTACGGGGATAGCTAAAGTCACGAACCCAGTGCATACGCAGATGCAATTAGTTGTCAGAATTGTAGCTGCCTGCGATGTGATTCGAAACGCACCAGGGATATTTGTCAGGCTGCATCAAAATCTTGTTCGCCGATGTCATGCTTGCACTGATGTTGATGACCGTCAGTTTCGGCACATTTTTTAAGATTCAGTACAAATGGTACTTTATTGTGCCAATGATGGTATTTACAGTTAACTGTAACTAATCTAAATAAAAAAGTACACAGTAACGCGATTTTATTTCTTTTATCACCTTAAGCTGGCTTCTCCGTCCCAAGTTCCCTGCCTCAAATTATTCAGTTGAGCATCCTCTATGCCCTGTTAAATTTTTTTTACGTTCTTACGGAAACACCCTGCAGAGGGTATTTGACTGTTGCCCCGGCCAGAACGGTGCCCACAGGTCTCATCCATTCAAAACATCTACCGAGAGACTAGCACACCACTACACACCAGCCACTGTGATTTATGAACTTTGACTTAGAGACGGCGTAACTTGGAATGTCGGGAACCTTATATGATGCCTAACTGGGTTCGGGCTATCGTTAATGCCAGAAGTGGCAGCTATGCGTAATAAATTTGTCACCCTGTGTCTCTCGTGATCACCCGAAAATTTTATCAGGTAACCTTTCTACAAAAGTCTGCTTCCGTAGCTGACTGCCATGTGAGGACTCGGGTTCGAGTCCCGGTACTGCTAGGGATTTTTTTTTCTTGGTGGGAAGAATGGTACGGGGTTCCTTCAGCCTCGTGAGGAGCTACTCATCCGGTCAGTAGCGGTTCGAAGGCCAAGAAACCCGACAACGACCAGATTAGCGGTGTACTGACCATGTGCCCATTCCTACAGCATGCAATGACGTCATTCAAAGAGGATGACACTGCGGTCGGTCGGTCCTGACTAATCAGTATAGGGCCAGAATACGGAGCTTTACCTTCAGCTTCCTACAATAGAGCACATACGCAGAAACCACATTTCGTTATTCTCTAATCTTTCTGTGCTGCGCCCGCCTCCGTATCTCTGTGGTCAGCGTGTTTCGGGCTGCTATGCAGAGGACCCCTGTTCGATTTCAAGAACTCCTAGGGATTTTCCTTTATAGGACTTGAGTGGGTCGCACTGAGCTCGTGATGCCAGCTGAAGTAGTGGGTAGTTGCCGCTCCAGGATCTAGAAAACTGATGTGCCTAATCCACACCCCTCCAAATCACATCCGTGTTACGCCATTGTCATAGGATGACACGGCGGTCGGTCGATCCCGATTGGCCCGTCTGAGCCAGAATGCGGAGCTTTTCTTGTTTGTATTGCAATTTTTTAATGGCCAACAGCGCAGTTTCCCTCTCAGATTCACGGAGAGAGCAGCGCAGCACAGCACGCGGCTGGATTCTTAGGCGGTCGGCGCTCTGGAGGAGTTGTCCCGGGTAACAAGCTTCGCGGTGCGTCTGCTGTGTGCAGGGGCGCCCAGCACGTTCGCGGTAACGCGGCAGAGCGGCAAAAACTGGCCCGTGCGCTAATATGGACCCGAAATGTTGCCGACCCCTCACTGGCAGCGCCGCTTTGCATTCCAATGCCCGTCGCAGTCTCATTTTTCCCACCCAATAAAATCACAGTGAAGCTAAAAACGGAATACGGGATCTCAGCTGCCTACTCAAATTTCAAATGAGTGCTCTTCGTATCAGCTACACTGGTTATTAATAACCCTCTATAACTGGTATCTGCAGCTCGAATGAAATTATTAAATGAGATCAATTTCCATTAATTAGACTATATTTATAACACCACTTTAGACAAGAAATCTTTGAGGGTTTCTGTGGCCATTTTGACACTAATGATTATGCATTTGTGTTGGTCACCAATTTATTTAACTTCTCGTAACGTGTTTCGGGTTATGCCATCATCAGATCTATGGTTTGAGAATAGAAGAATACAAAACAAAACTGAGAAATCTACATTATAATGAAGCAGTGAAGACGAGAAACATACAGTAAAAGTATCTTGCCGCTTTTACTCATTCCACAACTACATCAGTGCCAAACGTAACTCAGGCACTTCGGTATGTTATGAGGAAAACAATTTTTGCCAGTACTTGTCGTTAGTTTGTACCATGCTTCTGTGAAGGTAAGTTACTACACGAGAATCCGAACAGATTTGGAATGTAGCAATTACACTCTTATTAATATATTGTGTTGTTACAAATTTTTCATGTTACTGAAAGATAAATAATAAAAGTAGTTGTAATGAACGCTGTCAGTTTACAGATACGCCCGTTGTCATAGGCGTTACGGTACTGTCACTAACGTCACCTATTGGCAAAAACTGTTTACCTTGTAAGATTCTGAACTGCCTGAGTCACTTTTAGCACTGTTGTAATTGAGGAATGAGTAGAAATGACAATACTCCTTGTATCGATGCTAAAGGTATGTTCCTCGTGTTTACTACTTTATTGTAACGCATCTTTCTCAACTTTGTCTTGCATTCAACTACATCTACATAATTACTCTGCAGTTCACAATTATGTGTCTGGCAAAGGGTTCATTCAACAACCTTCAAGCTATTTCTCTACCGTTCCACGCTCGAACGGCGCGAGGTAATAAACGAGCACTTAAATCTTTCTGAGCGAGTTCTGATAGTCTTATTTTATCATGATGATCATTCCTCTCTATGTGGGCGGGTGCCAATGGAGTATTTTGGGAATCGGAGGAAAAAGTTGGTGATTTAAATTTCACGAAAAGATGCTGCTGCAACAAAGAACGCCTTTGTTTTAATGATTGCGAGCCCAATTCGCACATAATATCTGTGGCACTTCCTTGCCTATTTTTCGATAATGTAAAACGATCTGTCCTTCTTTGGACTTCATCGAAATCTTCTGTCAGTCCCATCTGATGCAGATCCCACACCGCACAGCAGTACTCTAGAAGAGGGCGGACAAGAGTGGTGTAAGCAGTCTCTTTAGTAGACCTGTGGCATTTTCTAAGTGTTGTGCCACAAAATCGCAGTGTTTGGTTTGTTTTTCACGTAACATTGAAGATGTAATCGTCCCAATTAAAGTTATTCGTAAGTGAAACACTTAAGTATTTAGTTGAATTTACAGCTTTTAGATACGTGTGATTCATCGTGTAACCGAAATGTAGCTGATTCCTTTTAGTTCTCATGTGGATGACTCCACACTTTTCTTTATTTAGGGTCATTTGCCACTTTTCGCACAGTACATCTGTCTTGTCTAGATCATTTTGCAATTGGTTTTGATCATCTGGTGACTTTACTGTAATGTAAATGTCAGTATCATCTGCAAACAATCTAAGAGGTCTGCCCAGATTGTGTGCTACATCGTTTCTGTTGATCACGAACAGTAGGTGGCCCATAGCACTTCCTTGGGGAACGCCAGATATTCTTATGGCACGGATGTGGTGATGGGGCTACCCGAATCGCTATGAGGAGTTAAATGAAAACAACAACCGGTCAGGACAGCAGTATAATCATTACCATATTTACAAGTGTGCCACAGTCAGCTGGTATCGGCTTTTTTTAGACATCATCAGGCGATCAACGAGCTCACAGGACAAAAGTTAGACATCCCTCCAAAACAAGACACTGGTCGCTTTGGAGCGATAAAAATAGTACAGAACTTGGGTCAGGCATTTGTATGGATCTTTCACCGCTGACGTTACTCATGAAAGTGAAGCGGTGCGTATTTTCCAGTCGACTGTATGGAATCACCGCTCTGAGATGGGTCGACGTGACTGAATACCAGGAAGGAGTTGTTTGGACGTGGCCCTGACTGCACCGTCTATGAATTTACCTGATTTTTTGGTGTGCCAACGCACACCGTCCAGCGAATCTACATAGAATTGCGTACCATGTGCAACATGGCGCAAGAACTGTGTCGTAAAAAGATCCTGACCGACAGGGACCAGAGACGAGTTGATGCCTTGTAGATCAAATTCGGTTCCAAACCCTACGGAATTTGCTGCTGTCAGTGAACACATCTCAGTCAGTAAAAAGTACTCTGGTTTCCAGCCGCGACAAGTGATTGAAATTACACCCTTTGGCCATTGTCAAGTGATATGACTGACAGTGGTCTTTAGGTATGCCCCTTATTATGCAAGCTTGCCACCTGTGACGTCACTGGTGCTCACGGCATTACCGTACACGGTCATACGTTGACTTGGCGTTCGATATACCCGCTTCAGCCGCGCGATCACTGGATCCCACGCCCTCCTCAGCATAAATGTGGTGTCTGTCCAAAGGAAAAGACACCGCATACTTATATATGTAATTAAGGAGGTGACGGCCAATGGTCCCGTCAGTGCAGATGCATACCAAGCTCGAACGGGAATCGGAAGATGCTACCAATAATGAGGCCAGTGAGCAGAGGCACTACATAGTAGTGTGCGGCATAATTTGAGAATTACGGTCCTGGCGGGAGGCGTGTTCGGGTAGTCCGTGCGGTTGTGGTGACCTCTGTGTCCAGATGGCGTAGTGATCAGCGCATCTGCCTAGCAAGCAGGAGACCCGAGTTTGAATCCCGCCTGGCACAAATTTTCAAATTGCCCCATTGATATAAATCAACGCCTGCTGGCAGCTAACTTCTTTAATTCCTCTGTGTCTTGAAGTCATGTTTCACCTGCTTATGTCTTTTTTGAAGCAATCTATTCAGTTCTACTTTCCAACATGACTGGCGTCCAAGAACGCGTGTAATGGAAGCTTGAGAGCGTAACTGAAGAACACGATGTTTTCAGTGTTGCGGAACAAAGTTGTTCTTAATTGAGTCACATTTAGCATGAAGTAATGCAGACGGCATGACCGTTCCAAACATGAAAGAAAACAAAATGGCTAGTTGTTCAGATATAATTCCATCTCGAAAACAGAATGTGTAGTTCTTCAGATATAATTCCATCTCGTCCAATACAATTCGCTTCTACTATTATTTCGATGTTCTACCTATCGACCGACTAAACACAGAGTTGGATGTAACGCCAACCGTAATGTGCAAACCGCCGCGTTATATCCCCCACCACGGCGGTACGCGCCTGCGAATCACAGACGCTGGTTGGCAGCAGAGAGATACGTCTGTGGCGAAGCCGTACAGACATCCGATTCACTTATCGATGTAATGTTCGGCGGCGAAGATACCATGACGACTTCTCTCCAGTTTAATTATCCTAGGAGCCGGATTCCGTGCTTTGTCCAAATTAAAACCATTATTTCTATTTATTAAATTATTACTAGCTAATGAAAGCTCTATAGCTTCCTTGAAGACAGAATCTCAAAAGGAAGAGGTGGATGTTAGAATTTCACATCACTGTAGCTCATGGGATCCCCTGTATCAATACAATGTTTGGCCACAGCTGACTTGTCTGGCTGTGATAAGCGTGTGTCTCTTCGATGTTCCATCAACTAGCATGAACGGTGGATGGTGTTTGACATATGTATGACTTCTCACAATCACCGCCGGGCATACATCTATAAGCGAAGCGAATGTCTGTACGCATTCGCCACAGGCGGCGCGTGTGTATACATCTCTCTCTCCTGCCGACCAGCGTCTGTGACTCGCAGACCCGTATCGCCGCGATGGAGTATATAAGGCCGCACTTGACAACTTATCGTCAGTCTTCCGTCACAGTAAAGCCTGCCGTTGTGGCCGAGCGGTTCTTGGCGCTTTAGTCCGAAACCGCGCGACTGCTACGGTCGCAGGCTCGAATCCTGCCTCGGCCAAGGATGTGTGTGATGTCCGTAGGTTAGTTAGGTACCGCGCGACTGCTACGGTCGCAGGCTCGAATCCTGCCTCGGCCAAGGATGTGTGTGTTGTCCTTAGGTTAGTTAGGTATAAGTAGTTCTAAGTTCTAGGGGACTGATGACCTCAGATGATAAGTCCCATAGCTCTCAGAGCCATTTGAAACGTCTCAGTGTGGGGACGGTTGTACAAATACGTTTCCGAATCATGAGTGTAAGTAAGTTTCTATGAGAAGGTGCATGCCCGAAATTTGATGGGCAATTCACGTCGACGCGATAAATTGAAAATGCTGTCTTGCGACAAGGCGCGATCGTTGTGAGCTTGTGTAAAAGCTCCTTGGACAGTCCGAATGCCGGCCAGAGTGGCCGAGCGGCTCTAGGCGCTACAGTCTGGAACCGCGCGATCGCTACGGTTGCAGGTTCGAATCCTGCCTCAGGCATGGATGTGTGTGATGTCCTTAGGTTAGTTAGGTTTAAGTAGTTCTAAGTTCTAGGGGACTGATGACCTCAAATGTTAAGTCCCGTAGTGCTCAGAGCCATTTTTGACAGTCCAAATAATCCCTACAAAATAGTTGTGGGAAGCTCTGGAGTAGTCTTTGACGGCAGTTCACGACATGCAGTCCGCCTCCTCACTGTATTCCACAAACATCCGCAGACGTCGCGAATCAGTCCACACGGTAGATGCCTTCACATGCGAGAAATCTGTCAATTAGTTTCGTCCATGAAAAGGAAGCATGGTAAACAGCACTAAAGGGAAATACGATATGAGCCTGCAGCACTTCATCTCTGTACCAATCAACGCGGCAGTATTCCTCCTACAGTAAAAGAAAATGTGAATCTCCTTACCCTATGCAACACGATGTTCCATACGAAGACTTCACCACACCAAACTGGTCCTCTTCCACAGTGTTATTCTGTTTTAACCGGCTGGTGCTTTTCATCCAGATCAATATGAAACGAAAACATTCTGAAAACTCAATTTCTATTCATCTGTGAAGAGCTAAAACTGGTGTCTCAGTCCGAGTGGTGTCTCAGTCCTTGCACAACAGAGGCTGATTGGCGCCTTTTTCGCATTATGGTGTTAGCTCCACCAAGATAGTGTAGTTTGCTCACAGAGTACAATTACAACTGACACCTTATTGTTCTGATACACTGCTATTCGTTATGTTTTAACCACATCCTATTTGAAGCAGGCCGAATCACTTTCGTATAGGGCTATTCCGCTTTCTACTGAAGTTGAGGACATTAGCTGCGATTGTGCATCGTTTCCTCTGCACTGTACCCCCTACTACCAGTACTATACAGTATGTCCAGAACCGTCCACAGTTCGTGGTCTAGTGGTTATCGTTGCTAGCTCTGGATCACGGAGTCCCGGATTCGATTCCCAGCCGGGTCGAGGACTTCCTCCGCCCGGAGACTGGATATTTGTGTTGTTCTTATCATCATTCTGGAACTGGCGAGATTGGAAATGGAAATATTTGGGACTTGTACGGACGGTGATGACCACGATGTTGAGAGCCCCACAAAGCATCTTCATCATCATCATCATCATCATCATCGTGTCCAGAACTTCACTGCTGCGACACACACTACTTGAATATGCCGTGGGGGGAAAGAAAGTAGGGAGACAGAAAGAGCGGTTTGTGAGAGAGGGATGGCAAGCAAGTATGAGAGACTGCAAAGAGTGGGAGCTTGAACGTGAATTACTTCTTGCTATCAACGCCCCACAGTATAAAAATGCAGAAATGGAAATGGAATAAATAATCGCGAAGTATTTCTGGTCAAAAGTTTCCGCGGAATTGACCACTAGATGTCACAAAAGGCGGACCCACCAATGTAAGAGGAGGCGGGAAGTATTGCGCTGTCAGCAGAAGAGTAGTAACAGTACAGTGGTTCGGCCAGCAGTTCGAATGTGAATTAGTCAATGAGTATCACCTGAGTAACAAATCCATCAGGAACATTTCAGTCCTATTAAAGGTGCCCACTTGGGCTGTTGGTAAGGTGATAGTAAAGTGGTAGCTGCGAAGGAACAACCACAGATGAACCAAGGGCAGGCAGACCTCATCTACTGACGACCAGGGACCGTCGATCACTGCGAAGTGTGGTTGTAAAAATAACATGAAATCAGCGGAAGGAATTACTAGTGAGTTCCAAAGTGTTACCAGCAGTCCAGATAGCACAGTGACTGCGCGTATGGAGTTGAAATTAGTAGATTATAATGGTCCAGCAGCACATACCAAGCCACACATTTCTTTAGTCAACACTAAGTGACGCTTGGAGTAGTATGTAGAGCGATGGCACAGAGCAGCGGGTGCCTGGATATGAGTGATTTCGACTGATGAATCATGCTATACTTTGTAGCAGTACAGTGGAAGTGTCGAAGTTTGGCTAATGCCTGGAAAACGTACTTGCTCTCATTCGTAGTGCCAAAAGTGAAGTTCGGAGGAGCTGGTGTTACTATAAGGGGGTGTTTGTGTGGTCAGAGCGTGGCTACCTTAATTTTATTAAGGAAACACTAATTGCCCAAGGCTGTGAACGCATTTAAGAGCATTGTATATTGTGTACTGGGGACAGTAGAACATTTCGGAGACAGTGTGTGATTGTATCTCCAAGGCGATGCACCCTGTCATAAAGCAGCGTCCGTGAGTCAATGGTTTCTGGTCAGTAACATTCCTCAAATGCACTAGCCCGCTCACAGGGCAGACCTAAGTCTAAATCCAAACTTAAAAGGAATACATTATTAGGTGACTTAGAGTGTCGACTTCTCTTCAGACCTCAGACTCCATCATCGTTGCCGGCCGAAGTGGCCGTGCGGTTAAAGGCGCTGCAGTCTGGAACCGCAAGACCGCTACGGTCGCAGGTTCGAATCCTGCCTCGGGCATGGATGTTTGTGATGTCCTTAGGTTAGTTAGGTTTAACTAGTTCTAAGTTCTAGGGGACTAATGACCTCAGCAGTTGAGTCCCATAGTGCTCAGAGCCATTTGAACCATTTGAACCATCATCGTTATCTTCTCTTGAGGAAGAATGATGTAACATTCCTCCATCGACATTCGGACACCTCACTGAAAACATCTCCCGCAGAGTTCAAGTATTCATAAAGCGAAGGGTGGACACACCCCGTATTAACATCCACCACTATATGCCGGGATGCCTTCGCTTAGCTGATGTACTTCAGTTGAATTGAAGTGAATTATTAATTTAATTAACTAACAAGTGCTACGTACGCTGTGATCCTACTACATCTAATGAAAGTAGGATGAAATACAACAAAAAGGGTAAGAGTTACGCTATCACACTCACCCTGTTTACAGTTGTGGTACAGTATGTGTATGCAGGGTACGTCGTGCAAGACGTAACACTACCTTTTACAGCGTGAACTCTTCAAAACATCGGTGTGAGATTTCAACTAAATGACAGCACGAAGAGCAACCTGTTTAATTCCCTCAACTCTTGTATATAACAAGGTATTGAAGGAATTATGTTTTCTTAAATGGAACTGTGCAATTTTTTTAACAACATTCAAAGGCCCTCGAAAAGCCGAGTACAGAGAAATAACGCTTTTCGCAAATACAGCCGAGAAATTTAGTGCAGTCTGAGGACAAGGAGTCTGGAAATAGCTATTTAGGTACAAACACCGCCAAGTGTGGTTCTGATGCCAGGTTCTGACGTTACATGTAGCAAAGAGACATGATTACGCTGTTAAGATAAAACATTTCTTTTCTTGGATCTACTTTCTACGACACAGATGAAGAGTCATATACGACTGTTGTGAATGGAATACGTGATACTTGGCTGAGTATCAGAATGGTCTTAGCAAAACCTATTTTAAAATGCGTGTACGTACTCACGTTTAAGTGAACAGCTTTTGTGGAAAGAGATAAACAGCTGAAAGGGCAGTCTGAAGTTACAGAGGGCTTCCACGGTCCACTCTTGGTCAACAGATCTTGTTTGTACTTGAGAGGATACCGCTGAGCAGCTTTACTCCTCACAAAAACGAGTGCTCCTTGTTCCCAGATCCCCTTGTTTGCTGGCAGTGTAGGAAATTTTTCACCCGCCTTCCTTCTTTGGAGACCACTTCAGAATTGCTGCATTCTGCATCTTCACCAGAGCTCGTTAGTGTGGTGACTCTTCGAAGGCACATCAACCACTGTTTGACTCCAAAGGCGTCTGCATGCTGAAAAGCAGAATCTCCTTCCGTTAAACTTTTATGGCTAATACTGACCCAATCCATTATAAGTAAATACAGTCTGTTAAGTAAGATGGTAGTCGGGTTAAAACAGTAGATAAATCTGTCTGACAATAAACTAAAACATATCCATATATAATATATGAACAAAAGAAAAATACAATTATAATTAATAATTTGTCCAGTCATCCGCAGCGCCGATAATTCCTTGGCATCTCCGAAGCATGCTTGAAACAAACTTCTCGCGTATTCACGTGAAAGAGACCAAATGCGACGAATTTGCATTGACAGCTGTTCCAGAGTTAATTTGGTTTCACTTGACGCAGTGTTAAGAACGGGTTCCCGATAAAAGGTTAATAATCGTTTTTTTCACTTTTGGAGTCACTTTGCCGATTGAGCTACTTTCTTCAAATTTTTTAACCATTTTATAGCGTGTACTTTCTTACAAATGACTTCCCCGTGGATTCAGGCGCCTCGGCATGACTCATTTTCGAACTTTCTGTGTGGCTACAGAGCAACATAGCCTCAAAATCTGATGCGTAGCTGCACTCATGTCTCTCCTTGTGCATCTCTGTCAAGAATTAAAGTAAACTAATATTTTATGGACATTTGATGAAGGACAATGGTTCCCTCTATTGGGCTGTAAAAGAACTAGGGCGATATCTTTCACCATCTGTGTGTAATGCCGACCACGCTTTTACTTAACAGACTGTATGTATAGGGTCTATTGTATTATCTCTCGACGAAGGATTTCACAGCTTAAAATTATCTAATGAAAATCTTCTCCCGAATTTGGATGTCATCCATATGCAGTCATAGCGTACAGATTTGGAACATTAACAGGGACTAAAGGATGTGAAACTCCTACAATCGATATTTTGCAGATTAACACAAGGAAGGTGCCTGTTCCACCTTACAGTATCATCAGCCAGTCATGAAATTCAATTCTGGTGTAAGTTTCGTAATTATTTCTTTATTATTATTTGTTAATTTCTCTTTGATTATCATCTGATGGTATGTCTTTTTTAACTTAGTTGTGGCTCTTATATAGCGGTTGAAATATTTTAGCTTTGAAATTAATTTGGATACTTAGGTGCAAAGTCTTTTGCTACAGTGTCCATGAATAAATTACTATTTGTTTGATACCTGCACTGAATGAATGCTTGAGATATTGTGGCCAGGATGCTTTAATTATCACTGGCAGCGAATTAGCTAGGACACTGACCAGTTTTCTCTCCCTCATGGGGCCATGTGTGGTACACGTGTCTGACCATATATAAAAATACCAACTTCTTTTGCGATGTCAGTAAATCAGTAATAATTGTGTTCCAAATAGGATGATTAAAATTAACACCAGATTCAGAGCTGTGAAGGGAGAAAAACGGTGTTGATGGATAGCGTGCAGTTTGCGAACATTAATGAATTATTACAGCAAGATACGTCTCTACAGCAACATCGTCACAGAGCACTCTTGTTGTGAAGAAACAGAAACGGTTTGGTGGCACATTAAACTTGCTGCTCACATTACTGCTAATCGTAAAGTTATTTTGATAACGCTACTGTTTCTGTAGTTCAAAATGGCTCTGAGCACTATGGGACTCAACTTCTGAGGTCATTAGTCCCCTAGAACTTAGAACTAATTAAACCTAACTAACCTAAGGACATCACACACAGCCATGCCCGAGGCAGGATTCGAACCTGCGACCGTAGCGGTCTCGCGGTTCCAGACTGCAGCGCCTAGAACCGCACGGCCACTTCGGCCGGCGTTTCTGTAGTGGCCATGACAAACATTTCACTCTTACGGGGGGATACAAGATAACTTCTTCCTCACGAGACGTGGAATTAACTGCATGTATTGCCTTAACCACTTTCAGGCTGCTCGGTCAATGTTATAGGGCCGGCCGCGGTGACCGGGCGGTTCTAGACGCTTGTCCGGAACCGCGCGACTACTACGGTCGCAGGTTCGTATCCTGCCTCGGCCATGGATGTGTGTGATGTCCTTAGGTTAGTTAGGCTTAGGTAGTTCCAAGTTCTAGGGGACTGATCACCTCAGATGTTAAGTCCCACAGTGCTCAGAGTCGTTTGAACCAATGTTATAGGCTTAGACTCGAATTCGTAACGAACTGGCTTCAAATTACTGTCCTAATATCTCAACTAAAGTGTTTCGTGTTATCTCTACATTACTCCAGTGAATGTTAGGTTGATTCCTTCGATAAAGGTACCGTCGCAGTTCTTCCTCTTTGTTATACATGAGATGTATTTGCAGTTCCGAATACGAACAATTATCAACTGTATAAGGGAATGACGACGATGAAAATTTGTGCCAGGCCGAGACTCGAGCCCAGATTTTCCGCTTTACGCGAGCCGTCACCTTAATCGCTTCGGCTATCCGTGCACAACTCACGACCGGAACCAATCGTCCATATGTTGTCATTCCTGCCTCATAGCCTGCCAAAGCAGTTAAGACGACCGCTCGCATAAAGCGAAAAATCCGGGTTCGAATCCCAGTTCGGCATATATTTTCATTGTCCTTATTCCCTTGTTCGTACTGGCAGCTGCGAATATATTTCATGTATTTCATAATGGCTGTAGTCACCGCGGTGCCTGCTTCTTCGGATTCCTTGCATTTCCGAAGATGTCCGAAGGAACACTGCATCGTTCTTCGTTAACAGAGGCACTGAAAAATCGTATTCCTCATTCGTGTCTCACTGAGTCGTTCTCCTAGCTTCTTTATGTTTCTACGAATGCTCTCTGAATTGAGTGTACTTTTATTCTCGTCCCCATAACCACAGTAACAGTTTCCACTAGTAAGGCAGACAACCAGAACATGTGCTGTCAGGGAAGAGAAAAATGGCGATACAGTAACCATGGTCGAAATTGCGCAGTTCTGTTTGGATTTCTAACACTTGCTAACTCTTCACATTCTCACGTATGGTTAAAATGAAGTGGGTGGGTAGCCTGACGTACTAACATTACGAAACTCTTAAATTATAACTCTTCTGTAAAATATTATTTCTGTTTGATTTGTCACCTCTCTCATATTAGGTTTGTAACGAAATTTTGCCAAATTCTGTTTGTATAATTTTTGGTTTCATTTTCAGGTGAGTGTCGCTGGCTCGAGTTCCTTGCTTGCTGCCTGGTGTGGTGAGTGCGTCGTGTCTGATATCTCCACAGTACCATGACCAATCAGTTTCGTTCTAATCACCCGTACATGTGATAAAACTGGCTGCATTGCCAAAACCACTTTCTGTTCTTCTACATTACTCTTTCGTCAACACATGGTGTAGCCATACGAGTAAACAGAAACAAAGAGTAAAAGGGCATCTGTAAATCAGCTGTTGTTACGATAGTGCGTTAGAAATTATTGCCGTATTACAAGATGGGTGTTTTCAGCCTTTATAAAGATCGATAGGATGTATGGGAGTTTCACAGTAGCCTACTGTTTAGCGTTTCTGTCTATTGAGAAACCCTCATTACTTTCCGATGACCACCTCATATCTTTATCCGAAACGTCATTCACTCGTCTTGTTTGAAGCGGGTGAGTAACTGCCTCCAAAAGTGGCGTTGACACGCAGGCCACCATTGAGGCATCAATTGATAACGTAGGCTATAAGCCGTTGGGGCACTTGTGGTTGTTTCTATGGCGCAACGCTAGTATTCAGATGTTAAACATTGTCAAGAAGTGTAAATGTATTTGCTGAAGAGGATGCTGGGAGAATTGCAGAACTAGGTACGTACTAATCACAAGGGATTCTGCGCGATCAATTGTCTCTAAATAAATAATCACAAATGTCCTGAAACCTGTGACAGACACCTAAAAATGGTGCCACAACAGGAAAATTACAGCCTCCTAGCTGCGACACATGGCTTACAGCGAAAAGATACACTACTGGCCATTAAAATTGCTACACCACGAAGATGACGTGGTACAGACGCGAATTTTAACCGACAATAAGAAGATGCTGTGATACGCAAATGATTAGCTTTACAGAGCATTCACACAAGGTTGGCGCCGGTGGCGACACCTACAACGTGCTGACATGAGGAAAGTTTCCAACCGATTTCTCATACACAAACACCAGTTGACCGGCGTTGCCTAGTGAAACGTTGTTGTGATGCCTCGTGTAAGGAGAAGAAATGGGTACTATCACGGCCTTGATAAAGGTCGGATTGTAGTCTATAGCGATTGCGGTTTATCGTATGGCGACATTGCTGCTCGCGTTGGTCGAGATCCAATGACTGTTAGCAGAATATGGAATCGGTGGGTTCAGAAGGGTAATACGGAACGTCGTGCTGGATCCCAACGGCCTCGTATCACTAGCAGTCGAGATGACACGCATCTTATCCTTATGGTTGTAACGGATCGTGCACCCACGTCTCGATCCCTGAGTCAACAGATGGGGGCGTTTGCAAGACAACAACCATCTGCACGAACAGTTCGACGACTTTTGCAGCAGCGTGGACTATCAGCTCGGAGACCATGGCTGCGGTTACCCTTGACGCTGGATCACAGACAGGAGCGCCTGCGATGGTGTACTCAACGACGAACCGGGGTGCACGAATGGCAAAACGTCATTTTTTCGGATGAATCCAGGTTCTGATTACAGCATCATGATGGTCGCATCCGTGTTTGGCGACATCGCCGTGAACGCACATTGGAAGCGTGTATTCGTCATCACCATACTGGCGTATCACCCGGCGTGATGGTATGCTGTGCCATTGGTGACGCGTCACGGTCACGTCTTGTTCACATTTACGGCACTTTGATTAGTGAACTTTACATTTCAGATGTGTTACGACCCGTGGCTCTACCCTTCATTCGATCCCTGGGAAACCCTACATTTCAGTAGGATAATGCACGACCGCATGTTGCAGGTCCTGTATTGGCCTTTCTGGATACAAAAAATGTTCTCTCACCAATTGAAAACGTCTGGTCAATGGTGCCCGAGCAACTGGCTCGTCACAATACGCCAGTCACTACTCTTTATGAACTGTGGTGTCGTGTTAAAGCTGCATGGGCAGCTGTACCTGCAAACGCCATCCAAGCTCTGTTTGACTCAATGCCCAGGCGTATCAAGGCCGTTATTACGGCCAGAGGTGGTTGTTCTGGGTACTGATTTCTCAGGATCTATGCACCCAAATTGAATGAAAATGTAATCACATGTCAGTTCTGGTATAATCTATTTCTCCAATGAATACCCGTTTATCATCTGCATTTCTTCTTGGTGTAGCAATTTGAATGGCCAATAGTGTATTTTCTCCTTGAAGTGGTGCAAGAGCTCTGATGATAGTTCATCCCTTAGGAAAGACAGAGTAGAGCCCTGGAGAGTTCTTCTTTCCTGGCTGACGGCTCACTGTTCGTCACCCAAACACACCCTGATCACACTCGATAGGATTCATACCCTGAGACATCGTTAACTGATCATCCACTACATTTACATGCGACACAACTCTCAAAAAATTAAAATCAATCTTTTCTAGCACGAGAAAATATGAATATTGCTAGCGAGAGCCGTTTTACACTTAGGGTGCCTGTAAATCGGCTGTTCCAATTTAATCAGGTTGTCAGCACATTCGTAAATTTTTAATAAAGGGAAAGTGAGGTTACCTAACAAATGACAATGACTTCATAATGAGGTGATTGTTTAAGAAGTGATGCTCAAAATTCTTTGACTAATCAGTGTGTGCGAATTTTTATTACATCCGCCTTGATCACGTGCGTTATGGAAAAAAGTGCAAAGTTGTCATTGGTGTAACATTATTGTACACTGTCCAATCGAAAGTATCAGGACTCTCGTATGCAAAGCAGAAATGGCCGCTAGATGTCACGAGAGGCGGACTAGCCAGTATAAAAGAAGGTGTGGAGCGTTGTGTTGTCAGTAGAGAAGCAGAAATAGCAGACTGTCTCTGTTAGGAGAGCTCAGTGACTTCGAATGTGGCACTGGATGCCACCTAAGTAACAGATCCATCAGTGACATTGCATTCCTTCCAAAGCTGTCCAAATCGACAGTTGGTGATACAACCGTGAAGTGGAAACGTGAAGGGACAACTGCAGACCAGGCACACTTTATGCACTGACGGGCCGGGACCATCCAGCGTTGCTGAAGGTGACTGTAAAAATGGCATGAAATGAGCAGAATTAATCAGTCGTGAGTTCTAAAGGGCTACCAGCAGTCCAGCCAGGAGAATAACTGTGCATATGGAGTTAAAAAGAATGGGGTTCAGTGGTAGAGCAGCTCATCATAAGCTACACGTTTCTATAGTCAAAGATAGGCGACACTTGAAGTTGTGCAAAGAATGACGCCATTGGACAGTGGATGGTTGGAAACGACTGATTTGGAGTGATAAATCAAGCTATACCGTATGGCAATCTGATAGTAGGGTAGGGATTTGGCGAATGGCTGGAGAGCTTTACCTCACGTCATGTGTAGTGACAACACTGAAGTAAGCAGGAGCCGGTGTTAGATTTGGGGATGTTGTTGATCGTTGGGTTGTGGTCCCCTTGTTGCATCTAAGAAAACGGTAAGTGTGTAGGGATATGAATTTTACAGAATCGTGTACGGCAGAGTAGAGCTGAGGAGCAATTCGGAGACAATGACTGCTTGTACTAGCGTGACAGTGCACCCTGTCATAAAGCAGCATGTGGGAGGCAATGATGTGTGGACGTTCACATTCCTGAAATGGACTCGCCTGCCCGGAGTCCTGACCTAAGCCCAATGGAACGACTTCGCTCCAACCTCAAGCGTCCAACATTACTACCTTCTCCGGTTGCGGCTCTACAGGAAGAACGAGCTCCCATTCGTCCACATACATTCAGACCACTCCCCAACAGAGTTCAAGGCATTGTTCCTGATCTATATTAGCGACATAGGAGACAATCTGAGTAGGCGTCTTAGATTGTTTGCAGATGATGCTGTCATTTACCGTCTTATAAAGTCACCAGATGATCAAAACGACTTGCAAAGTGATTTAGATAAGATATCTGTACGGTGCGAAAAGTGGCAATCGAGCCTGAATAAGGAAAAGTGTGCAGTTATCCACATGAGTACTGAAAGAAATCAGCTAAATTTCGATTACGCGATAAGTCACACAAATATGAAGGCTGTAAATTCAACTAAGTACTTAGGGATTACAATTACAAATAACCTAAATTGGAACGATCACGTAGATAATATTGTGGGTAGAGCAAACCAAAAACTACGATTCATTGGCAGAGCACTTAGAAGGTGCAACAGGTCTACTAAAGAGACTGTTAACACCACGCTTGTCCGCCCTATTCTGGAGTATTGCTGTGCGGTGTGGGATCCGCATCAGGTGGGACTGACGGATGACATCGAAAAAGCACAAAGAAGGGCAGCTCGTTTGTATTATCGCGAAATAGGGGAGATAATGTCACAGACATGATACGTAAATTGGAGTGGCAATCATTAAAACAAAAACACCACGCTTGTCCGCCCTATTCTGGAGTATTGCTGTGCGGTGTGGGATCCGCATCAGGTGGGACTGACGGATGACATCGAAAAAGTACAAAGAAGGGCAGCTCGTTTGTATTATCGCAAAATAGGGGAGATAATGTCACAGACATGATACGTAAATTGGAGTGGCAATCATTAAAACAAAGGCGTTTTTCGTTGCGACAGGATCTTCTCATGAAATTTCAATCACCAGTTTTCACCTCTGATTGCAAAAATATTCTGTTGGCACCCACCTACATAGGGAGAGATGATCATCATGATAAAATGAGAGAAATCAGGGCTCGCAAAGAAAAATTTAAGTGCTCGTTTTTCCTGCGTGTCGTTCTAGAGTGGAACGGTAGACAGACAGCTTGAAGGTGGTTCATTGAACCTTCTGCCAGGCATTTTATTGTGAATAGCAGAGTAATCACGTAGATGTAGATGTAGAAGGCGTCATAAGGGCGAAGGGTGCACAGTAATAGATGTCCGGTTACTCTTGCTCAAATAGCATATTTCAACGATATGGAGAAAAAACGATCCGAATGAGTAAAGACAGGTTGCTTGTCCTGTCCATAGGATTAGCGAATGTTTTATCACCGGCTATTCACTAAGTACGCTGGATATAGTGTTTGTAGCAAGTGTTTCTGTTTTTTGGTATTTTTTATTCAGGCAATATAAATATGACAGTGTTTCTGTATCTCCTTCCATCTTATAAAGATAGTACTGATGGTGATCAATAAGTAATGCAACACGTTTTTTCTCGGCCAATTTCGGTTGAACAAATGTGAAATTTGTTGTGGGAGATCGTGGCGTATTCCCGCATCATCCCCTACAGTTTCATGAAATTCCGATAGGTGGCGGCTCTATACATAGCCTTCAAAATGGCGTCTCTAATGGAGGTGCGTTACAGGCAGAGAGCTGTCATTGAGTTTCTTTTATTGGAAAACCAGAGCAGTGCAGGTATTCCTAGGCGCTTGCAGTGTGCTTACGGAGACCTGGCAGTGTACAAAAGCTGGGTGAGTCGTTGGGTGGGGCGTCTGTCACCATTGCAACAAGGTCGCGCAACCCTGTCCGATCTCCCGCGTGTCGACCGGTCGCACACAGCTGTGACTCCTGCAATGTTCGAACGTGCGGACACTCTCATTCGAGGTGAGCGACAGATCACAATCAAGCACCTCGCTGCTCCACTAGACATCTCTGTTGGTAGTGCTGACACACACATACACCAGTTGGCGTACTATAAGGAGTGTGCACACTTGGTTCGTCGCCACCTTACAGAAGAATGCAAAGAACATCTGTTTGGCCCAATGAATGTTGCAGTCCGCGGGAACAGTACGTGCATGATTGGGAAGTTATTGCCGTAACAAGACGTTGGCCACGACGTCGACCATTGAAGTGGTACCATGCAGGTTACAGGCTCTTCCGGTAAGGATGCGTAGGGCCGCCGCATTGAGCGGAGGTTATATTGATAAATAGGCTTTTGAAGCTAGGTGCTGTTGCTGAATGATTATTCTCCGCCGGCGGTTCTAGGCGCTTCAGTTTAGAACCGCGCGACCGCTACGGTCGCAGGTTCGAATCCTCCCTCGGGCATGGATGTGTGTGATGTCCTTAAGTTAGTTAGTTTTAAGTAGTTCTAAGGTTTAGGGGACTGATGACCTCAGATGTTAAGTCCCATAGTGCTCTGAGCCATTTGAAACATTTGAAATTATTCTCCGTCGATAATATACTAGCTTAAGACGAACACTTCCTGTGATTCCGCTCCATCGCCTAAAGCTTGAAAGCTGCTAAGACATCGCCTGTGTCTTACTTTGTTTTAAGACGTCCAGGAACATACGAAATAGGTTTGGTGGCATTACGATGTAAACCTCACGCAGAAACTACATCTCGCTCAAAACGAAAATGTCACACGACTGAGATATTATTTCTCTAACGCACTTTTTGTTGTTGTGTTTAGGTCAACGAAGGAGGTGACGCGGTGGCTAAGACATTAGACGTGCATCCTGAATGGTCAGGATTCCCGGACAGTCCATTCAGATTTGGCTTTTGCAAGAGACAAATGCAGCTAGGATTCCTTTGAGAAAGTCCAGCGGATTTTCTATCCGATTTTTCCCAATTACAACTTGTGTTCTGTCTTTAATAACCTTGTCGTCGAGGGAATGATAAACAGCACTCTTCTTTCCTTTCCTTCTTTTCTTCTGTGTACTCGGAACATGTTATAGTCTGCCTCTGTTTTCTCGTCGTTCGCTCTTTCCTCACGGTCGCAGTAGATAAACACTTCAATCCAATTACTAGATTCCAGGTGTGAAGGCAACCTTACCATCAGGTTGGAGGATAGGCACCAATCACAGCTGGATAGAAAGTTCGCTTCCAACGATTAATATGTTATTTGATAATTTAGACAATGTAATATCACGTAGAACCTAATTAAGCGTATGTTCATAGATAATTTAAATCTCCAAAGCGTAAACTATGTGCAATCACAGTGACTAACTATTGATACTGAGGCGTCAGTCATTTCAGTTCAACATTACGAGTATGCATGAAAACCGCCAGCGTAGCCGAGATCACTAACGCAGTCCTATCCGGTGGTGGTCGACTCGGAGGTAAGCCGGTTCGAATTCTCATCAGTGGATCACATTTACACTGATAATATTTGGCCGGAAAGAAGAGGAGAGGTGGCAGCATAAGCTTCCTGATCACCAGTCTTTGCTCCATCGTCCTTTATTAAATTCCAAACCTCTTCGGAGTGTTTAATGAAGTGAGGTCGTGTGGCATTGTTGATGGTTATCCGTCCGTTGGATGGGGTCGCCAAGTTGGGCCAACCCCTTGGCGCTATTCCGGAGGAGTAGGCTATGCGCCGGCATCGGGTTCCACCCTCTCCCTTTCTAACATTCGTAACAACACGAAACCAACACTACACTCTACAAGCTGTCGCAAGACACACATACGCAGTTGACACTTCACAACATGTCGGAGGAAGGCAACGGCAAACTAGCTGCAGTGGGATCTCGCCCAGAACGGCGACGCATGATTCCTGCCCAGTACTCCTACCCTATGCCCATCCCCCCGCGTATGGAGCTACTTCACACACACACACACTTATATTATGCCAACGGCCTTGCCTTAGTGGTAATACCTGTTCCCGTCAGATCACCGCAGTTAAACGCTGTCGGGGTTGGCTAGCACTTGGATGGGTCACCGTCTGGTCTGCCGAGTGCTGTTGGCAAGCGGGACGAACTCAGCCCTTGCGAGGTAAATTGGGGAGCTAATTGATTAAGAAGTAGCGGCTCCGCTCACAAAAACTGACAGAAACCGGGAGAGCGGTGTGCTGACCATATGTCCCTCCAATCCTCATCCAGTGGCGCCTTAGGTTGAGAATGACGCAGCGGTGGGTCTTCAGAGTCCTGTTCGGACGGCGTTATTTATATTGTAGACCACTGCTGATGCCTGGTAGGAATACGTGAAACATGTTTGGAAAAAATAAAATAAACATTTAGTTCCTAAAGATGGATTTGTTCTTATCCACATGATAAACATAATCAAAAAAGCGAGTGAGGAAAATGGCAGTAAATATTAACAAGAAAGTTCTTTTTTTTTAAAGAAGAGCTATAAAAAATACAATACATACCTATGCAGTACAATGGGTGCATGTACTTTCGTTCCGCTGTCTTACAGCTTTCCATGCCAATTTAGGCGTTGACATCGGCAATCAAATATCGTATCGACTTAGTATTTTTTATGCTCCTAATCACATACAAGACATTCTGTATTTCACACAAACTGAAATGACTTTGACGTCACCGGCTAAAAACAACTACTGAAGTAAACGAGGACGAGCGTAAAGACGTGCAGAAGTAATTCTGGCTGGCAGTCTGGCAGTACACGATGCGACTTCCGCAGGGAGGAGGAGAGATATGGAGAAGGAGTTGGCCGGCTGCCCAGAGGGGGCAGGTGGCGACAGCACACGCCGTGATTTACGCGCCGTATTAAATTTTTAGTGCGCCGCTGGGGAGACTCGACGAAATGTACCGGAAGCCCTCGCCTCAGACGTGGAGAGGGATATCCCATGCTGAGTCACGGGCGACGAAGCCGCCACCTCCCATACGGCGGAAGACTACAGAGACCACGAAAAAGTATTTTTGATTACACATTGTTAGGTACTACGAGATGACAAAATCTTATGACTACCACTACAGCTTAATCGTATGATCTGCATACTGAATCAAAATCTGACCGCAGTTATATTTCGATCGCGTACAGTTTTGTCACAGTTTGACCTGATTTTTGTAGTTGTTATTCTAAGACTGGTTTGATGCAGCTCTCCACGATAATCTTTTGGCCGGACGTTGTGACCGAACGGTTATAGGCGCTTCAGTCCGGAACCGCGCTGCTGCTGCGGTCGCAGGCTCGAATCCTGCCTCGGGCATGGATGTGTGCAATGTACTTAGGTTAGTTAGGTTTAAGTAGTTCTAAGTCTAGGGGCATGATGACCTCAGATATTAAGTCCCATAGTGCTTAGAGCTATTTGAACCATTTTGATAAACTTTTCATTTCTGCGTCGCTACTGAAATCTGTACCCACCTTAACCTGCTTACTGCAAACAAGTCTTGGTTTCTCTCCATAATATTTACCCACTCACTTCCCTCCCTAGCCGCACTGAGTGGCCACGTGGTTAGAGGCGCCATGTCACGGATTGCGATGCCCTTCCTGCCGGAGGTAAGAGTCCTCCCTCGGGCGTGGGAGTTGGTGTGTTTGTGTGTGTGTACATTCGTCCCCGTTGGTGTGACGTGGAACAGCACCTGTAACTCTCGTAAGAACATAACTCCTCGCTTGGTTTAGAAATATTCTGCTATCCGTCCGCAACAGTCTTCTCAGTTTGTGCGAAATGGTAAACTGCAATATTTTATTTTTATGCACGGTTAGTTCCGTGATGAAACAAAATCTTGATTCTTGATTTCATCATTACGGTCGTTTTTCACATCACACATATCGAGGATGGAATTTGCTGTCTACTATTACGTTGCTATGCCGTTGCTACGTCCAGTTATTAAAAAGTGTCCGACGTAACTCCAGAGATAACTTATGTTGAAGTAAATGTTTTTTTTTAAATACGCCGTAATACTGGTTTAAACTAATCACTCTACACTGCACATTATTCATGTACTCACTTAGTCACTTGAAATGTGTAAAGAGTTAAGCGATATGTAAGATTTATCTTTTGATTCAGATTTTATTGTTCTTTCTATAATTAATTGTTTGTCCCTACAACACATGCACACCGATATGTCATTCAAGATTAACTTCTGTTCATTTCAGTAATCATGACGCTGACAACAACTTTTGACTAATCGGCATACTTGTCTTTCTTCGTGTCTTCGTTTTATTGTGTCCTACTCAAGACTACGAATTGTTTTTCTGTCGTTGATCCATTGCTTTCAAAGTTTGTAACTGTTCATCAGTACGAAGGCTAAGTCCGATAAACCAGTATAACTCAATTGAAGCCTAACACTCGTCTTACTATACCGTCGCACTGTGAACGGTAAAGATTAACTTTCATCAGCCAAATGACTGAGCAAGACTCCAGTCTCTACTGAAACAATCTAATAGCGTTTGCGTCCAGACAACTATCGCAAAAGTACTCTAGAGCGACTCAAGAGCAACTAACTGAACGTTTCCATGTGCGAGTTGCATTGTAGTCGCATTGAATTTCCTTTTCGATGCGGCTACAACTCTCTCCCATGGTAAATGTTATCTTTGACTGCATTAATTTCTTGGATTTAACCTTCGTTCATATGATTTTGAATTTATTTTATAGATGTTTAATAAAGAATCTGTGATAATGCTTTCCTTTCATCTCCCCTTTTTGTGTGCTATCCTCAGTATTTGAATAATGTAGGTATTAATCAAAATATTACCAGTGCAGATTTTATCGTCAATAGTTGCCGTCACTGTCAAGATGACTCACTTCCCTGCTTTAAGTTTCCACGAAGTTTGTTAATTGGGGTTTTCTGTCCTTGGGGCGTTACAGTATGTGTGTGTGTGTGTGTGTGTGTGTGTGTGTGTTGTTCTTAGCATAGGTTAGTTTAAGTAGTGTGCAAGTCTAAGGACCGATGACAGCAGTTTGGTCTCTTAGGAACTCAACACATCTGAACATTTTCCCTCCCTACCGAATTTATTGCTCCTTGATGACTCAGGATAAGTCCTATCAACCAGCCACTTCTCTCAGTCAAGTTCTGCCATAAATTTCTTTTCTCCTCAGATTTGGTACGTCGCCATTAATTATTTCAGTCTACCCACCAGTCTTCATCTGTTGCAACACATTTCAAAAGCATCTATTCTCTTCTTCTTGTCTTTACTCTTTATCGCCCACGCTTTATATTAAATATCATCATATTTCTCTTTTTCAGAAAAAGTTTTCTTGTTATTGCCAGTTAATTGTATACCCTCTGTACTTCTGCTATAATCGTTACTTGGCTCCCCAAATTAAGAAATCTCATCTACTACTTTCATTGTCATATTTACTTATCTCTTACCCTCAGCATCACCTTCCATTGTCCTTGTTTTACAATTGTCGACGTTCGTATTACAACCTCTTTTTACGACTTTAGCCATTCTTTTCAAATGATCTTCCTAGAAGTTTACTGTCTCTCGTAGATATACAATCTCATCACCAAACCTAAAAGTTAAACTTCTTCTCCCTGAAATCTAGTTTCGTTTCTGTTATGTATGAGGTGGAACTATGGGCTTCATGGAAAAAGGATGACCCGGCTGAGTCACAGGATTTGACTCTTAGTCTGATCACGAGGTGTGGCCATTAATTGCACGCGTTGATTACGTAGGCTGACGTAAGGATCAATGAACTATGCTTGACGGGATGTATCTGGAACATCTTAGGTGATTAGAAAGTTAGTAGACAGGAATGCAATTAAATACTTAGCTTTAATTCAGCATCAGCGGTGAACGTCGATCTTGACTTTGTACAATAATATTTACAAGTGCAATTATAGACTGAACTGCGAATACTTCTTTACAACTCTGATTCCTTCACACATATAGATCAATTGTCAATACATAAACTCTATGTGGCGCCTGGCTAGGTCGTAGCTACTGACTTAGCTGAAGGCTATGCAGACTAGCGTCTCCGCAAATGAGATCTCTGAAGCTATAACAAGTGAACCATTACTATTTAAGTCGGCTGTAGAACTGGGCAGTGCGCTAGCTTGTCTCATAAGACCAGCCGAGTGGCGGCGCTCGGTCTGCTAGCGTCGACAGTGGAAACTCTCTGGTCCGATGTGTACTGACGGACCACGGCCGATTTGAAGCCTACAACCTAGCAAGTGGGGTGGCTTCCGGTGACACCACAGTTTCCTGCTTTGTCCTTGGTTTCCTTTAATACTGACTCAATGTGCAGATTACCGAGCGAGGTTGCGCATTGGTTAGCACTCTTGACTCGCATTCGGGAGAACGACGGTTCAAACCTGCGTCCGGCCATCCTGATTTCTGCGGTTTTCCTCAATCGCTTCAGGAAAATGCCGGGATGGTCCCTTTGAAAGGGCAAGGCCGTCTTTCTTCCCTACGCTTTCCTAATCCGATGGGACCTATGACCTCGTTTTCTGGTCCCCTCCTCCAAATCAACCAATCAACCAATTTGCAGATAGAAATTAAACTAAAAAGTTAGCAACACATATATAACTGAAATGGAAAGTAATATTTTAATATGAATAAAGATACTGTTGAAGTATAAGTGTGAAAACGTATCTTCCTTATGTATCAATTATGTGTCCATTCGATTATATTTCCTTCATCTCTTCGCTTTAAAACGTCGTCCTCTCAGATGAATCGTCTGTTCTACGTCTCGGCGATAAGACCAACTGTAGTCTCCGATCAAATTGGTATTACAAGGCACTGATGCAGTCTTTTCATGACTTTTTACAACACTGAAATGTTTGGAACACAAATCAAGGTGACTGCTTCGAAAATGAATATTTTTGGTCTTCTAAGAGTCTAACCGCTTAAACTTTTCCATCGTGTTGGCTACAATATAATATGACGCGGTTTGCCTGAGATCTCAGCAATCACCGCTCTAAATCGTACCCAATCTTCCCCCTCATTCACAGTCAGTTTGAGATTCATTGCTAAAATCTAATTTCTTTTTTCAAACTTTAAGTTCAACAAACATGTCTTCTTTCATAGTCGCTTCCGATAGTTGAGAAATATTCTCGCAGAGACACGTGAAATATTTTCTGTTTTAGAGTAGGGTTTTCAGAAACTGTTTCATTAGGCTCAACTTCATGTGTAGAAGTTGCAATAGATTTTTTTTTTCGAATCCGTTAGTTTCTTTCGGAATAAGAAAAAGCACCTAAGAATTTGTCATGATAGCAACCGTAACCACCGAAATTTCATAATCATATTGCTATTCCTTGAAATAGCATATGAAGTATACATCAATAAAACAGCTAAAAATGATTTTTTAAATATTACGTGTTACTTGTAAAAAAATTGCTTCAGCCTTTTTGTTATCATATGCGGGTCAGTACACTGGAAACCGTAAAAATAGTCCACTTTCAATCAAAAAGTGTTTGCATCTTTGACCTGCATTATATTTACGTAATACGCATAGTACAAAACAGAATTCATCATTCACTACAAGAGTGACTATACCGTCTTCTGTCTGCAATCACCGGCTCGGAACACCATGCTCTCCTTCAATAAGTTGCCTCCATCTCCTAACATGCCCAATAAAGTCCTTTTCGGATTTGTTCTGCCAAAGAATTCTTGGTGTCTCAAGTGGGAGCTCCTTTACTGGTGGTCCCTCCACTGCAACCAGTTTTATTTTCAACCTCAACTGTGAAGTTATACAGCTGTGACCGAGTGAGACGAGTCAGTCATCATCAGGTAGCCATTCCTACTGTGCTTCGTAATACAGCTGGAGACGTCACCTTTACTGATGTCCCACAGCTGTATGTTAGTTTCCAAATGCCGGGACGGTCCCTTTTTAAAGGGCACGGCTGACTTCATTCCCCATTCTTCCCTAATCCGATGGGACCTATACAGCGCAATTTGGTCCCCTATCCAAAATCACTCAACCACATTTCTAATCATATCGCTGTTGGTCATTCGTACCACATGGCGAACCCATTGCATACGCTTGCCCCACAATATAATTGCTTTCAGAGCCGAAGGCCCTCTCGTGTACCCTTGATGACTGCACGACACAAAGCTTTACGCCTCGCCTGGGACCGTCAATACGTACATTGGACTGTTGATAACTGTAACCATGTCGCCTGCTTGGACCAGTCTCGTTTGAAATGATATCGAGCGGATGGACGTGTACGGGTATGGAGACAACCTCATGAATCCATGGACCCTGCATATCTGCAGGGGACTGTTGAAGCTGGTGGAGACTCTGTAATGGTGTGCGGCGTGTGCAGTTGGAGTGATATGGTACCGCTGATACTTCTAGATACGACTGACAGGTGACACGTACGTAAGCATCCTGTCTGATCACCTGCACACATTCATGTCCATTGTACGGTCTGACGGACTTGGACAATTCCAGCAGTACAATGCGACACTCCATACGTTCAGAATTGCTGCAGAGTGGCTCCAGGAGCACTCTTCAGAGTTTAAACACTTCCACTGGCCACCAGACTCCTCATACATGAACATTATTGAGCATATCTGGAATGCCTTGCAACGTGCTGTTCTGAAGACATCTCCACCCTCTTGTACTATTAGGGATTTATGGAAATCCCTGCAGGATTCATGGTGTCAGTTCCCTCCAGCACTACTTCAGACATTAGTCGAGTTCATGCCACGTCGTATTGCGGCACTTCGGCGTGCTTGGTGGGAGGGGGTGGGGGGAGGGGGCACTACACGATATTAGGCAGGTGTACCAGTTTCTTTGGCTCTTCAGTGTATAATACCGTATCAATATCTAAGATAGGTAGATTGTGCCATGAATCATGTTTGCAATTGATTTTCACTGGTTTAAAGAGGTAGTACATTAAAAGAGATTTTAAAGTTTTCCACCGCAGCTTTTGTTAACAAATGTTCGCTCTATTGCTTATTGCACAACTGCCCAATTTCGGCCTTACAGGCCATTTTCAAGGGCAGTGGGTGTCAATATATTGTAAAATTATCCGATTGCAAAACAGAGAACATAGCCGATCAGAGATCAGGCGCAAAGTCTGCAAGCATTAAAATTAAAACCAGAATTCTCTCAGGCCACTTACATCTACCGTTTTACAATCGGATACCGAGCGAAGTGGCGCAGTGGTTAGCACACTGGAGACGGTTAAATCCCGCGTCCGGCCATCCTGATTTAGGTTTTCCTTGATTTTCCTAAATCGCTTCAGGCAAATGCCGGAATGATCCCTTTTTAAACGGCACGGCTGACTTCATTCCCCATCCTTCCCTAATCCGATGGGACCGATGACAGCTCAAGTTGGGCCCTCCCCCCAAATCACCCACCCACATTTCTAATCATATCTCTCTTGGTGATTCGTACGACATGGTGAACCCACTGGATACGCTTGCCTCACAAAATAATTGTAACCCGCTGTTCTTCCATCATTATATATATCTATTTATTCGCCCGCTGTCTCCATTGTTTCCCGTCTATAACTCCAGTTAGGATATGCCGAGTTTCCGAATTTTTACCTACAGGATTACGTTTCGATGCTTACAGGAATGTTACATGCAGAAAATACAGAAAATATGCAGACGAAAATTTACTTTCCACTTTTTCCTTGACCAACCGCAATAATTTTCTGCTGATAGGAACTACCTTCACGAAGGGACTGTGTCCGAAATCGGCACCTGTACGCGAGTATCTGAGCAATCAACCACGCAGGGGACATGTACTGTTCCTGTTGAAAATCCATGGTGGATGTGTTTACTGTAGCACTGCGTTGCACGAATTTACATACAACGAAATGCGTGCCGTATTCTCAAATGCCTCTGACCACTATGGGACTTAACAGCTGAGGTCATCAGTCCCCTAGAACTTAGAACTACTTAGACCTAACTAACCTAAGGACATCACACATATCCATGCCCGAGGCTGGATTCGAACCTACGACCGTAGCGGTCGCGCGGTTCCAGACTGAAGCGCCTAGAACCGCTCGGCCACACCGGCCGGCGCGAAACCAAAAGCAAGTTAGTAAAAACACTCCGTCTTCTGGCTACAAGTATCTCATCGGGACCATCCGAACGCCGTGTCATCCTCAGTTGAGGATGCGGATAGGCGGGGCGTGTGGTCAGCACACCGCTCTCCCGATCGTGATGGTGGTTTTCTCTAACCAGAGCCGCTACTATTCGGTCGAGTAGCTCCTCAATTGCCATCACGAGGCTGAGTGCACCCCGAAAAATGGCAACAGCGCATAGCGGCTCGAATAGTCACCCATATAAGTTCCGGCCACGCCTGACAGCGATTAACTTCGGTGATCTGACGGAAACCGGTGTATCCACTGTGGTAAGGCCGTTGCCCAGTTAGTAATACACTGACGGAAAAAATCGCAGCAGCAAAAAGTAATGTAGAGTAATGAAATTTAGGAAATACGCTTGTCTAGGTAACATATTTAACTGATTAATATTGAAAGATCACAGGGTAACGGAAGCGCAAGATGAGCCTTTGCAAATGTGAAACGCTGGTACATTAGTAACTGATATTACCGCCGGAATGTTAAATGTGAGCATGCAAACGTGCATGCATTGTGCTGTACATGTGCCATATGTCAGTTTGTGGGATGGAGTTCCATGCCTGTAATACGTGGTCGGTCAATACAGGGTCATTTAATGATGTTTGTGGATGATGCTGCAGTTTTCGTCTGGTAACGTCGCATTTGTGCTCGATTGGAGAGAGATTTGGTGATCGAACAAGCCAGGGCATCATGTCGACACTCTGTAGAGCGTTAGGTTACAACAGCTGTATGTGGGCGACACCACTATATGCGTACTGCGCCTAATAGATATTTGCCCATGTAAGCAGGAGATCCCGGGTTCGAGTCCCGGTCGGGGCACACATTATCAATATGTCCCCAATGATGTATACAAACGCCTGTTTGCAGCTAGGGTGTCGATTTAATGATCGTTTCAGGAACATGTTTGGTTGAAAACAAAATACTCGGTTGCAAAAGACGGATAGTACAGGGCTATTACAAATGATTGAAGCGATTTCATTAATTCACTGTAGCTCCATTCATTGACATATGGTCACGACACATTACAGATACGTAGAAAAACTCATAAAGTTTTGTTCGGCTGAAGCCGCACTTCAGGTTTCTGCCGTCAGAGCGCTCGAGAGCGCAGTGAGACCAAATGGCGACAGGAACAGAGAAAGCGTATGTCGTGCTTGAAATGCACTCACATCAGACAGTCATAACAGTGTAACAACACTTCAGGACGAAGTTCAACAAAGATCCACCAAGTGCTAACTCCATTCGGCGATGGTATGCGCAGTTTAAAGCTTCTGGATGCCTCTGTAAGGGGAAATCAACGGGTCGGCCTGCAGTGAGCGAAGAAACGGTTGAACGCGTGCGGGCAAGTTTCACGCGTAGCCCGCGGAAAATTGGCTCATGCCACAACTGGAGACCGATAGCGCCGACTTCATCTTTCAACAGGATGGTGCTCCACCGCACTTCCATCATGATGTTCGGCATGTCTTAAACAGGAGATTGGAAAACCGATGGATCGGTAGTGGTGGAGATCATGATCAGCAATTCATGTCATGGCCTCCACGCTCTCCCGACTTAACCCCATGCGATTTCTTTCTGTGGGGTTATGTGAAAGATTCAGTGTTTAAACCTCCTCTACCAAGAAGCGTGCCAGAACTGCGAGCTCGCATCAACGATGCTTTCGAACTCATTGATGGGGACATGCTGCGCCGAGTGTGGAAGGAACTTGATTATTGCTTGATGTCTGCCGAATCACTAAAGGGGCACATATCGAACATTTGTGAACGCCTAAAAAAACTTTTTGAGTTTTTTATGTGTGTGCAAAGCATTTCGAAAATATCTCAAATAATAAATTTATTGTAGAGCTGTGAAATCGCTTCAATCATTTGTAATAACCCTGTATATATTGTTATCTACATCACAGACATAATGGGAAGAATGACTGAACTTTTTATGCCAGAACAACGCACGCGAAGTGAGCGCTGTATACTAATCAGAAACTCGATGGATCTCTCGAACGAGTCCTGTGTTTTACTCAAAGGGTATGGTAATGCGCTTCTAGATATTGGTAATTGGGATACATTTCACACGGGAGTCCAGTTAACGTGAAGGCCGTATCTACATGGTGTAGTCTGCTACCTATGTACTACCAATACATCCACCTGTCTGATGTTGATTTAGATACATTCTGACGTTCATATGCATGTTACAGATTTAATCCACTCATCATCTGCCGTGGGGTTTGGAGTTAACGAGAATTTTAACATGTCGATGTACACGTGCCCTGTGACGATTATTTTGGAGGAATAGCATTAATTATGTTTACTTTTTGACTTTCGCGTTCGATAAAAGTGCAGTGTGTAGCGGAACCACACATCCAGACATGCGTATGGGTTATAAAGCAATAATCAACAGAAGCAAAACAGTAGTAAAGGAATATGGTCGAATTAAAATCAGATGATGCTGAGCTTTTTAGATCAATAAATTAGACACCGAAAGTAGTAATAGAGCTTTACTATTTGAGCAGAAAAATAATTAGTAATTAATAGTAAAGAAGATATAGTACATAAGCTGGCACCAGCAAGGAAAGCTTTCCTAAAAAATAAGCATCTGTCAACACTGAATGTAAATCTACGTGTAAGGGAGTTATTTTCTAAATTATTTGTCTCTTGTACCCCCTTACATGAATGTGAAATGTGAACGATTGGCACTGTAAACAAGAAGATAATACGTACTTTTGAAATGTGATGCTACGAAATACTGGTAAATTTTAGTCGCATAGATCAGTTGACAAAGGAATAGATGCCAAATACAATGGATGACAAGAGTGCTGCACGGTACAAGTTGGTTAAAATAAGCGATATGTTCATAAACAATATCCTGAATCAACAAGAAGTAGTTAATTTGATAACTGGAGGAAGTACGTGAGGTAAAAATTATAGAACAACATAAAGACTTGACTACAGGAAACAGGTTCGAGTCGCCGTACGTTGTAGTAGTTATGCAGAGATGAAGAAGCTTGCAAAGGATAGTGCTGCATGAAGCCACTCTTCGGAATGACAGCTACAGAAACAACGACAGCATTCAGGCATAGGGCCTATTGGCTTTTCCAGATAACGCAAAGGCTACAATCATTCATAATGAATCATAGTTACAAAATGTCGTCCTTTCCGGTAATTTATATAACATTCATACAAAAAACACTTTCCTCAAACTGGATCATTAGACAATAAAATGGAAATACCGTGTGGCTAGGGCCTCCCGTCGGGTAGACAGTTTGCCTGGTGCAAGTCTTTCGAGTTGACGCCACTTCGGCGACTTGTGTGTCGATGGGGATGAAATGATGATGATAAGGACAACACCACACCCAGTCCCTGAACGGAAAAAATCTCCAACCCAGCCGGGAATCAAACCCGGGCCATTGGGTATGACATTCCGTCGCGCTGACCACTCAGCTACCAGTGGCAGACATTAGACATTTAACAGTGTTCCAGTTGCGCTTTCTGCGAGACTCACTGTAATAACTTCCGTAGTATCTTCCTTACTATTTATATTGGTTTTCTGTGGATTCCAAACAGAAATTTGATGCAATTTATTGATTGCATTTTCTCCTCCACAACGCCACATTGCATGTCCTATTCCTTCATAACTTTCGCGTCGTCTGTCGTAAAATCAACGCAGTAGCTTCTGAGAGACGTCGACGAAAGAACAGGACAATGGAGTCGCAGGCTTAATGCTCTTAGAACCGTAACAACGTTGTTCTTCAAGCCTATTTCTAGCAGAAGCCACTTACGACTTGCCAGTAAAGTCGTGATGTTCACACACAGCTATAAACACGTATACGTTTTCTGCGTGTAGAATCAAATGTCAACGTCGTGCTACAAAGTATCCGCTTTACGATGGCGTTAAAATCATGCATTCACGTTCTCCTGTAGAAAACTACGTCCTGCAAGCTTCACACGCGCAATATTATTGACAAAATAATATTGTGTCAATACACTGTGCGGAAGTGCTAGGCCAAGAACGGCATGACAATACTGCGTAATATTTATGTCCAGGAAGCGTCAGTTAAAAATAGAGAACATGTCGTGCGCGACGATGTGGAACTAGCATATATTGCGATTGAGTTGCTTGCCTAGCAAAACATAAACAAAAATTATGCATACGGGCTAAACAACTCTGAAAAGCTTCCAGTGAACATTTCAGTGGACCTGGGAATCATTCATTGCAGCATAAATTTGTAAACCACAACAACAACTAGTAACAAATTAAACAAGTGAACTGTGTAATTTATCGCGCGCATGTGCTCTACGTTTTTCTCTATAGTGACAAAAGTTGCAAACGAAGGAAGACTGTTATTTCTGCTTACTGAAGGCTTATATGATGTTGCGTCTGCACTACAACTACTGTTGCAAGAACGACGAAACATATGCTCACTGGACGGCTAACTTGACCTTATTTGTAAATACTAAAGACTGCTACAAGTAAGTGTTTTGGGCGACGAGATACCTGGCGTTCCTAATCAATCAGGAATTTCAGTTCTCAAAGAACTGAATGGTGCTTTCTTACGCATCTTCCATCCAACAGCCAGATCTTTTGTCATTTTGCTTTTTCAGTTCTTTGCGGCAATTAGTTATGAGCGAATTAAATTCCCCTCGGTCTGGGCAGGAACTGGCATCTATTGCGCAATACCACCATGACACGGGACAATGTACTGCACAGTATACTAAGTCAGTGTCAATATTTTAAGCCTTTGCTGTCTTCAGTATATTTCGCAAACCGTCAGTACCTATCTAATACGGTCAGTATTATTCCATAACATTCATTACTGGGCAATAAATATTGAGCGTGCGAGGGCCTGTGCGATCATCCAATAAATTGTATTCACCATATTCCCTTAACCACGCTTATAAGTCCTCTGCATTAGTAACCTCTACCGTTTTAGTTCCGACAGCTAGTGTTCATGATGCTTGTTTACTCCTTTCCCTTTTATACCTTTGCTTTAGATAACAATAGTGAACGTCACTCGATCCGAACTACACTCCTGGAAATTGAAATAAGAACACCGTGAATTCATTGTCCCAGGAAGGGGAAACTTTATTGACACATTCCTGGGGTCAGATACATCACATGATCACACTGACAGAACCACAGGCACATAGACACAGGCAACAGAGCATGCACAATGTCGGCACTAGTACAGTGTATATCCACCTTTCGCAGCAATGCAGGCTGCTATTCTCCCATGGAGACGATCGTAGAGATGCTGGATGTAGTCCTGTGGAACGGCTTGCCATGCCATTTCCACCTGGCGCCTCAGTTGGACCAGCGTTCGTGCTGGACGTGCAGACCGCGTGAGACGACGCTTCATCCAGTCCCAAACATGCTCATTGGGGGACAGATCCGGAGATCTTGCTGGCCAGGGTAGTTGACTTACACCTTCTAGAGCACGTTGGGTGGCACGGGATACATGCGGACGTGCATTGTCCTGTTGGAACAGCAAGTTCCCTTGCCGGTCTAGGAATGGTAGAACGATGGGTTCGATGACGGTTTGGATGTACCGTGCACTATTCAGTGTCCCCTCGACGATCACCAGTGATGTACGGCCAGTGTAGGAGATCACTCCCCACACCATGATGCCGGGTGTTGGCCCTGTGTGCCTCGGTCGTATGCAGTCCTGATTGTGGCGCTCACCTGCACGGCGCCAAACACGCATACGACCATCATTGGCACCAAGGCAGAAGCGACTCTCATCGCTGAAGACGACACGTCTCCATTCGTCCCTCCATTCACGCCTGTCGCGACACCACTGGAGGCGGGCTGCACGATGTTGGGGCGTGAGCGGAAGACGGCCTAACGGTGTGCGGGACCGTAGCCCAGCTTCATGGAGACGGCTGCGAATGGTCCTCGCCGATACCCCAGGAGCAACAGTGTCCCTAATTTGCTGGGAAGTGGCGGTGCGGCCCCCTACGGCACTGCGTAGGATCCTACGGTCTTGGCGTGCATCCGTGCGTCGCTGCGGTCCGGTCCCAGGTCGACGGGCACGTGCACCTTCCGCCGACCACTGGCGACAACATCGATGTACTGTGGAGACCTCACGCCCCACGTGTTGAGCAATTCGGCGGTACGTCCACCCGGCCTCCCGCATGCCCACTATACGCCCTCGCTCAAAGTCCGTCAACTGCACATACGGTTCACGTCAACGCTGTCGCGGCGTGCTACCAGTGTTAAAGACTGCGATGGAGCTCCGTATGCCACGGCAAACTGGCTGACACTGACGGCGGAGGTGCACAAATGCTGCGCAGCTAGCGCCATTCGACGGCCAACACCGGGGTTCCTGGTGTGTCCGCTGTGCCGTGCGTGTGATCATTGCTTGTACAGCCCTCTCGCAGTGTCCGGAGCAAGTATGGTGGGTCTGACACACCGGTGTCAATGTGTTCTTTTTTCCATTTCCAGGAGTGTAGTTTCGCTAAGCATAAACGGCGTGTATAGACACCGCATTATTTACTTTCCTTGTCTCTGAATATATGCCATGTGGCAACCGAGTTCGTAATTTAGTTTCTCTGAGTAAACTAAGATCATATTTAGATCGGACTTTCCGTTGTGCTGGACCACCGCCCAGAAGGTGACAGACAGCATCTAAGTAACACAACAGTGCCACAAAACAGGAGATTCTTCTCAGAATCGCAACTCCTGCCGGTCGTGATGAGCTGGTAATCAGCGAAGTGGATATATGGGAAGGAGAGAACTACCTCAGTAGATATGCCCGGTCAGCGCCTCTCCGCCTTGCTGAAGAGCGTCTGAACAGGAGAATCTCTGTAAACGCCTTTAACGAGGAGGACCACAATCGCCAGACAAATCAATGCATTGTGGCCCATGATGTGTGCGCATGAAAAATTAATAGGCACATGCTACAAGTAGTTTTATACTACTACATATGCATATGTGGTATCTGTTCTTTCAACCACGTTCGAAAGAACAGACATCACGGCTACCGATCCACCATGTCCTATCTCTTACGGGAATCAGGAAGCTGTAAGGCCGACGCTACATCAGTAGTGGGAATTTGGGTCGGAGGGAAGGCGTCCTCGGATGGCCGAACCGATTAAGACAACCACTCGCGTAAAGCGTGAACTCCAGAATGTTGCTGCTGATCATGAGGTTTCAGGTGCTATACCGTCTGGATCTTATACGGGTACCGGTGTAATATGCACACATCAAAGTAGTTCTACATCGCCTCGGTTCCGAGAGTTCCGGGACCTGTACAGAAAATTGGAATAGAGATCAACATAAACATCACTTCAGCTCTTTTTATTGCTCATGAAAACCACACATTGTATGTTGTACTACCATACAGCGAGACCTTCAGAGGTGGTGATCCAGATTGCTGTGCACACCGATACCTCTAATTCCCAGTAGCACGTCCTCTTGCATTGATGCATGCCTGTATTCGTCGTGGCATAGTATCCATAAGTTCATCAAGGCACTGTTGGTCCAGATTGTCCCGCTCCTCAACCGCGATTCGGCGTAGATCCCTCAGAGTGCTTAGTGGGTCACGTCGTCCATAAACAGCCCTTTTCAATCTATCCCAGGCATGTTCGATAGGGTTCATGTCTGGAGAACATGCTGGCCACTCTAGTCGAGCGATGTCTTTATCCTGAAGGAAGTCATTCACAAGATGGGCACGATAGGGGCGCGAACTGTCGTCCATGAAGATGAATGCCTCGCCAATATGCTGCCTATATGGTTGCACTATTGGTCGCAGGATGGCATTCACGTACCGTACAGCCGTTACGGCGCCTTCCATGACCACCAGCGGCGTACGTCGGCCGCATATAATGCCATCCCAAAACATCAAGGAACCTCCACCTTGCTGCACTCGCTGGACAGTGTGTGTAAGGCGTTTGGCCTGACCGGGTTGCCTCCAAACACTGACAATTGTCTCGTTGAAGGCATATGCGACACACTCATCGGTGAAGAGAACGTGATGAAAATCCTGAGCGGCCCATTCGACATGTTGTTGGGCCCATCTGTACCGCACTGCACGGTGTCGTGGTTGCAAAGATGGACCTCGCCATGGATATCGGGAGTGAAGTTGCTCGGCCTATCTATCGCGTATATCCGCGCGTTAGATATTCCTCTCACATTAGCAGCAAAATGTAACGGTGCCCCATCATGCATATACCACATCACCCAACTATTGACCACATGTGAAATCTGAACCCTATTAAACATGAACTTCGAAAAGCTTACATTTAAAATATGTTTGAGGTAACTCGCACAGTATTTCTTAGTGAAGGCAGGGGCGTCTAGCAACCGCACTTCAACATTTATTTCGCAAACAGCTCGATTGCGGACCCAATTTCACTAGAAATAATTTACTTCTGTTACCGTGTGCTTCACTTGAGAAGTTTTCGCAATTAATTGTGATACCCTGTGTTTACATAAAATTTAAAATGTATTAGTGTATTTCATGATAAGGCTGTTTCAGATATAACGAAAGGAAAAGTAAAATAGGTAGGGGAGCTGAGGAAGAGTATGAGATAGAGAGAGGAAGAAGAATTAGTTTGTGTGCTACGGTGCAAACTTCTGGTACGCAGATCCAAATGAAACACTGCTTGCTACGGCACTAACTCTATTGCTACACTGCGAGTTTTGTAATTTGAAGTTCAACAATATATTGTACTGCGAATGGTATTGGAAGATAAACAGCAAAAATGCTAGTGTCTCGTCTGTTTATCATTTATTACGGACTGTTAGCCGCTGGTGATCTGAGGTACTGTTCAGGAATTTCAGGGAATGTGGTTTCCCATGATTCATTCTGGCTGGCACCTATCATACCCCTTCTTGTTACAAAGCTATGGAGACTAGGAGCAGGGGATTAGAATCTCAGGAAGTCCTTCCTGATCCTCCAGGAGACTAGTCTCTCCTCTGCTTCCGGAATAATGCCGTGATTCGATGTACTGCCTTGAGTAGTCTTGTTCTTACGATGTGTGGTGTCTTCCACGCTGTCTTCCGCCGCACAGCCTTGTAGTTTGTAGTTTAATAATCTGCCTGTCAGAATATTCGATTTGTGCCACACACATTAGTTCCTTCATTCTGTATATCGGAAAAGACTCTGGAGCAAACTAATCTGAGACAACCATGTGAAGCAGACGCTAAACTGAGAATGCTAAGGAAATATAATTCACTTATATTTGAACCACGGTTAGATCGATATTTAAGTGAAGTCTACAAGCAGAAATCTGAAATTTGTAATGTTTTTCCAAATAAGACCTTGTTCACTTTTTCCTGCATAAAATGGTTCCTAATTTATCTCTGTATGATCCTTAGAAATATTTAATTTTATATTTTATTCATTATTTGCGAAAATGTGAAGCTACCTAATTCTGGACACGCATATCATTTTTGTGTGGTTATCACTGAAACTACTCCACATAGAAGGATGTGAAACTTCCTGGCAGATTAAAACTGTGTGCCCGACCGAGACTCGAACTCGGGACCTTTGCCTTTCGCGGGCAAGTGCTCTACCAACTGAGCTACCGAAGCACGACTCACGCCCGGTACTCACAGCTTTACTTCTGCCAGTACCTCGTCTCCTACCTTCCAAACTTTACAGAAGCTCTCCTGCGAACCTTGCAGAACTAGCACTCCTGAAAGAAAGGATATTGCGGAGACATGGCTTAGCCACAGCCTGGGGGATGTTTCCAGAATGAGATTTTCACTCTGCAGCGGAGTGTGCGCTGATATGAAACTTCCTGGCAGATTAAAACTGTGTGGCCGACCGAGACTCGAACTCGGGACCTTTGCCTTTCGCGGGCAAGTGCTCTACCAACTGAGCTACCGAAGCACGACTCACGCCCGGTACTCACAGCTGTACTTCTGCCAGTATCTCGTCTCCTACCTTCCAAACTTTACAGAAGCTCTCCTGCGAACCTTGCAGAACTAGCACTCCTGAAAGAAAGGATATTGCGGAGACATGGCTTAGCCACAGCCTGGGGGATGTTTCCAGAATGAGATTTTCACTCTGCAGCGGAGTGTGCGCTGATATGAAATCTGCCAGGAAGTTTCATATCAGCGCACACTCCGCTGCAGAGTGAAAATCTCATTCTGGATAGAACGATGTGGTTTATCGATGGAAGATACGCAGCACCCAATGTTGGCTACCCTGCTGTTTGCAATAGGCCTGCCACTTGGTTTTGTTTCCTATGAAAATAAATGATTAACTGGTAGAATCGTGTCTTTGGAAGTACTTGGCGCAGTTTGACAGAATATGAACACGCCCAGAAGTGCCAGTCCCTGTAAGAACCCTAAGTTTGGTGGCAACCAGCATTGTAACCGTAGAAACGTCGATTCGTGGTTCGCATGAGGAAGAATATGCCACTAGTTAGGTCCCATAGGAACTCACCACCACTACTCACGTTATGGCTTGTCAAACAACAGCCGGCAGGTGTGGCCGAGCGGTTCTAGGCGCTACAGTCTGGAACCGCGCCACTGCTACGGTCGCAGGTTCGAATCCTGCCTCGGGCATGGATATGTGTGATGTCCTTAGGTTAGTTAGGTTTAAGTAGTTCTAAGATCTAGGGGACTGATGACCTCAGCTGTTGAGTCCCATAGTGCTCAGAGCCATTTGAACTATTTTGTTAAACAACAGCATGGATGTACCGTCGTACAAACAGTGTACAGCGGCACATTTTCACCTGGTGGTTACAATTGGAAATAATCTGTTTTAGAGCGTAAATCGGTTCCATATTAACGCACTGGCGTATCTACCAAGTTTCGCTGTGATATGATAATAGCAGCGCATACTGAACGTCCATTTGTAGCTGCACTTTAATTATAACCACTGTATATCAACGCAAGTGACCAACGATCTTGCCGCAGTGGTAACACCGGTTTCCTTCAGACCACCGATGTTAACTGCTATCGGGCTTGACTAGCACTTGTAGATGCAGGTATTAGAATGTGACACCGGACAACAAGAGAGGCACGCCCCCTCTCGGAGCAAAAGATCTGAATTAGGTCAACAGTTTGAGGATTCATTTGAGGAAACTTCAGCAGATAGCACTTTTTGTTTAGGCTGTGGCTCCAGTGAGAAGAACATTATAAGCCAGGTGTTGACTGATTCTTTACGTTGCATTCTTTGTGGTGAGCAAATACACACCCTAAGACAAGAAAAAAAGACGCACCGCGAAGGAGTTAGGCAAATTGCTGTCAAATCTGTATTTACATAGGTATCGACGGAAATTTCAAAAATAAAACTTTGGCGGCCGATGGATGTGTGACGCTGCAACGCTATTTCACAGATGGTAAGGATAGTAAACACGTGACATGTCGCCACGAGGGTATAAAGTCTTTGCACATTTCTTTCCGTGTTCTCAATCGGACAGTAACTATGTCCAGTAGACAGGGGTGTGAACTGTATGCGCAAAGACCAGCATTTGAGGGAGCACGTGTAGGTGCGCACAAAGAAGCCATTTGGAGTAATCGGCGAATGCTCGACATTTGTGAAGGAGCCATGCCACTGTCCGATAATGTTGGCAGGAACGTGTGAACTGTGGACGAACACAGCGTCCAGAAGCGATCGGCCTAGAGACACAACAGAAGGAGAGGACTGAGCGATAGTCAGAGACACACTCAGAGTCCCGGATTCATTATCAGCGTCGATCCGACGTGCAACTGGTGTTTCAGTGACTACAAGAACCATTGATTGGGGCTGAACTCAGGGCGCCCCTTGTGCTGGCTATTGTTAAGCTCCGTACACCAGTAAGCCCGTTTGCAGTGGTGTCTGGCACAATCGGCCTGGAATCTCATTGACTGGAGTAGAACTGTCTTCAGTGATGAGTCCCGCTTCGAAATGACCGCTGATGACCAGCGAATACGTGTCTATAGCTGCTCCGGACAGCTGTGCGATACCAACTGGACTGTCGACCGCCCCACGGCTCGACAAGCAGGATGATGGTCTGGGATGCTTTTCATTTAATGGTAGGACCCCTTTGGTTGTCATCCACTACGCTGCACCCTTACTGCACACCGGTACGTCTACTACATTCTACACGCCGCTTCGTTGCCCTTCATGCCGTTTTGGACTTACATTTCAGCAAGACAATGCCCTCCCGCCCAGGGAGAGAGTTTCTACTGCTAAACCTTGTCTTCGTGCATGCCAAACCCAGCTTCGGCCAGCAAGGTCCCGGACATCTCCGCAGCTGGGAACATTTGAAACACTATGTGTAGGGCCCTCCAAATACTTTGGGGTTTTGGTGATCTAACGCGGCAATTGGACAAAATTTGGCACGGATCCCTCAGGAGCACATCTAACAACTCTGTCAATCAATGCCAAGCCGAATAAGCGGTTAAGCTTTTTCTATGGAATAAATCATCCTTTTTTTAAATTGTAATAATTTTTTTGTCTGTACAACGCATCTACCGACTTCCGTCCCATTCGGATAATTCCTACGCGGTGCGTCGTTTCTCTCTGTCTCTGTCCCCTCCTTCCCACCCCCGCTCCTCTCTCTCTCTCTCTCTCTCTCTCTCTCTCTCTCTCTCTTTGTCAACATCAATCCTGATTGCTAAACTATAAAAGGACTGCAACTTTTAAACAAATTAAGAGTTGCAAAGTCACAGCAAGCAGTCGAGTTCAACACCAAAGATGCAAAGTCAGCCCGATGGAAGATGCTTTTAGAGAAAGAGGGGGAAACGAAAGAGGATCCTGACTATGTTCTTAGGTGCATTCAAACCTTCATTAAAAATATAAATGAGTTTTTATCATTTTCAACTTTAAACTCGATTTTTTCAAAATTACCTTTTTTACAGTTACTGTTCCTGTATCTGAAAAACTACTTGTGACAACCGTTTCGTGGGGTGCTTTATTAAAATTTACTACACCTGCTGGAGCGCAGTCATGGCAGTGGTTTGAATAGGTATGAAGGCAGATGTTCGCACGTACAAATATTCCAATACATCTACATGGATGCTCTACAAATCACATTTAAGTGCCTGACAGAGGGTTCATCGAATCACCTTCACAATTCTCTATTATTCCAGTCTCGTATAGCGAGCGGAAATAATGAACACCTATATATTTCCGTACAAGCTCTGATTTCCCTTATTTTATCTTGGTGATCATTCTTCCCTATATAAGTCGGTGTCAACAGATTATTTTCGCATTCGGAGGAGTAAGTTGGTGATTAGAATTACGTGAGAGGATTCCGTCGCAACGAAAAACGCCTTTCTTTTAATGATGTCCATCCCAAATCCTGTATCATTTCTGTGACACTCTATCCTATATCTCGCGATAATTCAAAACGTGCTGCCCTTCTTTGAACTTTTTCAATGTACTCCGTCAGTCCTATCTGGTAACGATCCCACACCGCGCAGCAGTATTCTAAAAGAGGACGGACAAGCATAGTGTAGGCAGTCTCCTTAGGAGGTGTGTCAGATTTTCTATGTGTCCTGCCAATAAAACGCAGTCTTTGGTTAGCCTTCCCCAAATTTTCTATGTGTTCCTTCCAATTTAAGTTGTTCGTAATTGTAATACCTAGGTATTTAGTTGAATTCACGGCTTTTATGTTAGACTGATTTATCGTGTAACCGAAGTTTAACGAGTTCCTCTTAGTACTCACGTTGATGACCTCACACTTTTCGTTATTTAGGGTCAACTGCCACTTTTCGCACCATTCAGATATCTTTTCTAAATCGTTTTGTAGTTTGTTTTGATCTTCTGATGACTTTATTAGTCGATAAACGACAGCGTCATCTGCAAACAACCGTAGACGGCTGCTCAGATCGTCTCCCAAATTGTTTATATAGATAAGGAACAGCAAAGGGCCTATAACACTACCTTGAGGAACGCCAGAAATCAGAATAGAGTAACATCTGTGGTTCTCTTGCATTTGCTTTCTTAATTCTGCTTAAATCAATGTGTAAATCAATATGTTCATTGCTTAAAAAGATAAAGGTATATGGACTTAGCTTATTTAACAATGGGAGCACGGATCTTGAAAATTCCCCTTAATTTTGCTTAACAGCTTGCGACCTTTAACAGGGAGGATTCATCAAAGCCACATACCACCACACCTCTTGCACAAAGACTCTGAAGCGTATAAGGAAGTTGCTGTTGTGTACGTAAAAGCTTCATTTTGCCGTGTTTTCCTGCTTTCACAGAAGTGGTCCATAATATTTTATGGGATCCACTTCATTAGTTTAAACACAGTCGCGAAGACACTCAAACTTTTATGGAAAACCAGTAAACGCCGCATGGTTCATATATGGTACGCTGAGGAGCGGGAATCGAGCAGTAAAACTGCTGTTGTCGGTAAGTGACGGCGGGACTTGGTTTAACAGACGCCATCGGCTTGTTTGCTGAGGCGGTTCCTGATGGCGGAGCGAGCAGCACCCATAAGCCGGCACCCATCCATCTGACAGAGATTGGCGGACATTCGCCGGCAACAGACTCGCCTCTCTATATTATGTCTGCCGGAGACGCAATAAAGTTTCCGGAAGAGAATTATAGAGGTACTTTTTTGTGGGAAAAGCGATATTGCGACAAGTATTAAGAAGGCGAAGCTACGGTCGCTTGCGGATATCGGCTGACTTATTGACTAAAGGAGAACGGATATTTCTCGAACAAATACCGTGGATTGTAGCTAGAGTAGCGTGTAAGTTTCTTCAGCGCTGCAGAACTAATCTAAAATTCAATATAATCGTGTGACGCCTTGGGAAGGACGTGTTTTCCAATCGGTAAACTATCGTTTCGCTGCCCTAAAAGAAATAGTCTCTGTAATAATTTAGCTCAGTGCTACTTCCGATGTGAATAAATGATATCTGCAACAGTTATAAACTCTAATATACACAGTCTGTCCAAACCGTTCCGAGACTGATTTTATTATTGGCGCACAAGCGCCATCAGCGCAGTAACTACGGTGGCAGCATGAACTAACAACTGTAAACAACAGATGTGCATTCGAAGTCAGTTGTGAGCCGAGTTAAACAGTGGACCTGTGGCCGTGGTGCGTCAACGTTGTTGTGTCGCATGCAATAATAGGATCGCATCTATAAATTAAGTGTTCGACACGTTGTCCAGAACAGTTTGAAGAAGAGAAAAGCGTGTGCAAAGTTTGTCCCGCACACCTTTACTTTCAAACAAGAACGGCAAATGGACGCTGGCCGTGACTTGGTTGAAATTAAAACACGAACAATTCTTTTCCGAAAAAAATCATCACGGGAGACTGTACTTAGTGTCATCAGTACAAACCTACGGCAAAACGACACAGTGTAGAAATTCCCGTGAAGGGTCAACGATTTGGCAACATAATCGACAATGACGCTATTGTGACGCACGAGCTGAACATCATCTCAAAAAGGATCTTTCTGACAGTTTTACATGGTTATATTAATGTTCTCTGCGTTGAACTCCAATGGGGGAGATGGGAGATTGTGTAGAATACTTGAAGCATTAAAATGACCATCTTCACACTTCTGTTCTTTTATTAATCTAGTCTCGAAACTTTTGGGATTGACAGAGTAGTTTTTTTTTCGCTACTTCTTCTATGTGTCCTTCCATTTCGTTTTTTTTTCAGTTAACGCTCCCTCGACTTCTTTGATTTTTTTCTCCATACCCTGATAGCTCATGTTAATCTTTTCATTACTGCCTGTCTGTTGCACATCTTTGCGAATCTGAATTAGATTCATCGTTCAGTATCCCTACATTAATTCCCATATACTGCGGTTTCAGTACATAGTAAGCCACTACCGAGTATCTTACCACATTTCCATCTAATCTGTGCTTTGATCTGACGCATAGTTTACATAGACTTATTTACTCACCTTTTCCTTATGTGACTTTTCCCCACGTAATTATGAACAGTTTTTTTTGTGGGGTCATCAGTCTTCCGCGACCTGTCACACCACTATTTGCTCTTCTGTACAGATCTATTCATCTCAGGGCAACATTCACCCAGCGTCCTTAAGGGGCTCCGAAAAGGCTCAAAATCATGAAAAGTTCAGTTTTTACTTTTTTGCGTTTTCTGAATCTGCAGACTATTACCTTTTAATAGATATATAATTCATTCGATTCCGAAGACTACAACTATTTTTAAATTTTTTTTGAAATGTTTTCTACATGGGCGTGACCCACTATGGCGCTGTTAAACTGCTGTCAAATGGTGTTATTATTAACGTCCGTGTTCATCAGGTACATTTTAGTGATGTGAGATAAAGTATGTGTTGTGGCTAACCTGTGATGGTTCAATATATATCGCTGGTGCGATTGTCGATTGTTTCACGTTTATTTACTCTGTCGTTATCTCGAAAATATTCGTAATTAATTCTGTTTTTGAGTCTCTGTTTTGTTTAAGTATAATAATGAGTAAAAGTAAAGTTATTAGAAATCCTCTGAAGGCTTTTAAGAAAAGGAGAAATGTTGGAAAGCCAAAGGTATGTGTTATTACTGTAAACAATAAAGACGATAATCAAGTGAGTGAACCTAACCTCTCAAGTACACCTGTCCATAGCAGTCAAAGTGGGAAAGAAAATACTTCACAGAAGAAGCTTGGTTCAATGAGTGAAAACTATGAATGTTTTATGGGCGAATCGGATGTGAATGAAATATTTGATATGTCGGTTCTCAAAGGAATTTTTTCAAACTGTGTAAGATGTATTCATTGTAGTGAAGTTGGTCTGGAACTCTCCATAATAAAGCACGTAGGACTTGCTAGTGAAATACAACTGAAATGTGATAAGTGTTCATACATGACCACCTTTTGGAACAGTGTTGCAGTAACTGCAACTGAAGAAAATGGTAGCAAAATCTACGAACACAACAACGAGCGATGCTTGCTTTAGACAAGGAACGCCTTCGGGCTGCAGACAGGGCTGCAAAGAGTCTAGAAATACAAGCAAGAGTAAACAGGAGGAGGAACAAGAGGAAGCTGGAGGAGGAGTTTGCAGAGGATGAAGATAATCCATCCTATGGACCTGGAATGCACTAAAAAGTTAATCCAATCTTTGTCGCTCGATTCCCAAAACTTTTATTTTCTCATACTAATTACATGTTTTCTAAGGATCTTCCAAACATATTTGTTTCAAACTTTCAGTAAATGTTACACAGTACCTTCTGCATAATTTAACGCAGCCTTTTTCCAAAAAACTGTATATTTTTGAATATACAAATAAAAAATTGCAAAAAAATGTTGTGAATTTTCATTACAATTGAAAAAAAATTATCTTTAATAACTGAACTAAAATTTTGTAAAATCGCTGTGTTAAGTTGTAGCCCATATTCCAATAAATAATCTGTAAAAAGTTCAACTTCCTACCTCAAATACTTTGTGAAGAAAGATGTAATTTATAAGCGTTATTTTAACATTGCAAGTATAGGGCGTTCCGGAGCCCCTTAAATACTTGTAAATACTCATAAATTCCAGTCTCTGCCTTTCTCTACAGTTTTTGCCCCCTATGTATACCTCTAATATCAGGGAAGTAGCCGGTCGTGGTGGCTGAGCGGTTCTAGGCGCTTCAGTCTGGAACTGCGCGGCCGCTACGATCGCAGGTTCGAATTCTGCCTCGGGCATGGATGTGTGTCATGTCCTTAGGTTAGTTAGGTTTAAGTAGTTGTATGTTCTATGGGACTGATGACCTCAGATGTTAAGTCCCATAGTGCTCAGAGTCATTTTTGAACCAAGGAAGTAATTCCCTGACGTCTTAACGATTGTTCCATCACCATGTTCCTTCTAGAAAGAACTCATTCCCCATAACCCTTTGCTAGTCGATTCTGCGGAGAATCGCATTTCTTATCTTCTCAGTCCACCTAATTTTCAACATTCTTTTTATAACATCAAAATTCAAACATTTCAATTCTCTTCTTCTCTAGTTTTTACACAATCCGTGATACTCTTACATTCAATGTTGTTCTGCAGACGTTCATTCTCAGAAACTTGGTTTTCAAATTAAGACCGATGTTTGATACTAAAAGACTTCTTTTGAGGGTAAATGCTCTTTTTGTTGTGCTAATCCGTTTCTTATACCCTGCATGCTTTATTTTGAATCGAATGTAGAATAATTCCTTCACCTCGTCTACTGTGTGGTCCCAGATTTGTTGCCAAGATTATCACTAATCTCATATTTGCTAGTCCTCAGTACTTTGTGCACCTTAGTCAGATTTCATTACTTTCCGCCACTAATGTCATATTAGAAGAAACATGTGAACGAGCAACGCTGGGTAATCAGCTATAACAACAGGAAAATGAACATAAAAAGAGCAACGAAAGTGGTGTCTGGGAGGATCTTTTGCCCCTCGAAAACGCGAAATGGAATATCAGACAAAAACAGCTGAATTTCAAAAGTTGAGATTCAGAACTTAACGAAAAGTGAGAAAGACAATGATCCCATATTAATATTCGCTTCTTTCAGCGTTCTCGCAATAATGATTACACTGAAGTTCTTTTATAAGTGCAAAGCATGTATGATGCAATGTCTGTCAACCACTTTTAACGGTAATAGGTCTCTACGCCGGCCGCAGCATACCATTCCCTCAGCTGAATCGTGATAAGCAACGCTTCAAATTTTATATGGTGCAGTTGCTTTCTTGGCCATTTTTCAGGGTGCTAGATCGCTAGGAGAAGAGCTTGTTACATTCGTTATCCATCCGTAGGCTTATTTGTACTGCTGGCACCTGGCTAGTCACTCATGCAATGATATAAGCCTTCCGTGTTATTAAATGCATAAATTAGAGATGCAAGGCACTTGGTTTCTCAGCGTTTGATTTTCTGGGAGCTGTAGAGGGTAGGAGGTGTGCCCTAATGGACCACTCGTACGTCGAAGCCCTGGCCCTGGTGCATTTGACCAGAACTGGATCCCTGACGCAAAAATGTCGGCGCGAGAGGAAACGGCGAGAGCAAGAACACCGAAAGATGCTACGGGGTGGCAAGCGTAAGGCGACCACTAAATACTGTCCCAGTAAGTCAGAATGCAGAGATAATTAAAGACAGGCACTAACAAGTACATTTAGGCCTACTGTTTATAATATAAAGATAGAAGTTTAAGATCGAGGCGAGGCTGATTGACATAAAAACAGGAATTTAATGTAAGTAGCTATTGAAGTAAAAAGTAAAATAAATTAGACAAACATTTGACGCGCCTTTGAATGATGGTCGAAGTCACCTATACATTAAATGAGAATTTAAAATTCAGTGTTTAACTTAGAATCCTAGAATTTCAAAGAGTGCTAGAGAATGTTTGACTTGTGTAATTGGACCGGTAGTTAGAAGCAGGGAGCAAGTGATAAAAAATGGAGTTTTGTTTTATTTTTCAGCAAACGTGTGTTACCATGTAGAAGCACATTGTGAGTTATAAAAAGGCTACAAAAACCAGTCATATGCCAGCTTAGTTCACCTTAGAAATATTCGTTAGTTTGGAGAAGGGAACGCATCCCAGTTTCGCGAGTGCATAATGTTTTGAGTAGAAACCCGCGCCCGGAAACGTACCGTTTCGGTTCTACCACAGTTTCAATTCAGATACGTAACGCCTCCACGGCTGCCGAGAGAAAGAGAAAGGTTTCTGAATTGGTTGGTTGACTGGTTGATTTTGGAGGGGGGGGGGGGGGGGGGAGGAGGGAGCAGACAGCGACGTCATCGGTCCCATCAGATTCGGGAAGGATGGAGGAGTTCGGCCGTGCCCTTTCTCAAAGGAACCATGCCGGCAATCGACTGAAGCGATTTAAACCTAAATCTGGATGGCCGGACGTGGGTTTGAACGATCGTCCTCCCGAATGCGAGTCCAGTGTGATAACCACCGTCGCCGTTGATTATCCTGGAATATAATAGGGTAGACAAGGTGACGTGTACTACGGATTGAACTCATATGGGCTACGTCATGTGGGGTCGTATGCAAAGTTTAATTTATGCCAGCTCGCTCGGTGCAGTGTGGAGCAGAACACGCTTCATAGATACGTCTGTAACAACGTTGGTGGTCGCAACATCGAGCCGCTGTTGCACTGCGTAAGTACTGTTCCGTACATACAGTATGCTGGGTTTTTCTTGGTCATGTAATAATGTAAACACGTAGCATTTAAGTTTTAATCAAATATATGTGCGTAAGTGATAAAAGTAAGCTTCGTTATGTTCCTTTTCGGATTGTTAGCTAAAAAGTATACTGCGTCACGGTTAATTCAGTTCCTCAGCCAGAAGTGGGCGAGTTAAATATCTAAACTGAAACCATCGCAGAACGGAAAGGGTACGTTTCCGGGCATTGGTTCCTATTCAAAATATTATGTTCTCACTGCCCTTTATAAGTTCTAGACGTTTGTAACGGGAATTTCCGAACACCCTGCACTACTACTCCCGATTGTGAGGGCAATTAGGATACTTCTTACCCAAGAGTTATTTAACCGTATCTGAGATCATTGATGTATGAAAACACTTCCTTACTGCAAAAGGACAACACAGGAGTGCCCTACATTCCAACAGAAATGGCACACAATGAAAAATTCCGATACAAGACAAGAATATCGAGGTTTTACGCGAGATAGTTACGTACTGTCCTTATGAGTACAAACAATTTCATAAGAGGTGTCGATCTGACCAACAGCAGCTACTGCGGAGGACGGAGTAAGTGAAGATTAGTAATGATTTTCAGAGTATATTTTATAGATAATAATTTAAAAATGTACGTAGAGTATAGACAGTCCCTGTATGTGTCGCATGATGAATATTTTGTGAAAATATTCATTTATTTCTAATATATAATATGTATATAATATCTGATTTAATCTGATCTGATATAATACTTGATATATAATATCTCTGGTATATGATAAGAAGTTTTAGTACCTAATTCATAATCAGCCTGAAGAAGGGAACAAATCCTCGATTTTTAATGTCATGATGCCTCTTTCACGAAGACCCAATTCATCTATCCAAGGTGCTGAGACAGGAGATTAATGTAAAGAATCTCATGTAAGTGTGTGGCTAGGACAAAATTGAAAATGAGAACACAAGAAAAATTTTTGTTTTTCGCAACAATAACAGGTTTTGAATTCATTCCCTCCTTCAAACTACCGATTCAGTTTGGTTGGTTCGCTACTGTATGAGCATCTCAGCTGCTGTACATGATTTCGAGCATGAGTTAAAGGCGTGTCAAATGTTACTCCAATCTATTTATTTCTTACTTTTAGACAAACCATTCCACAAAGCATTTGATTGGCGATTTTTCAATTTTATTTATTTTTGCAAATGTACACTACAAACTTTCTGTAGAGCTGTGGGCTGGTGACATGGGGGAATTTAAATAATTCTGTATCTTGTTGAATTAAAAACCTCGTCTCAACTCCTCGCGTCCTGTCTTTTTCGCAAAATGTGTACATAAGCCGTCTGCAGTTTAAAGCCTGTCAGAAACGGCTGATTGTCTAATGATTGTATGGTTGATACGACGTAAAAACATGACATTTCCTCCTCCATGATTCAGGATGGGAACAATATTGCTTGCTTCCAGTCCTTTAAGAGTATTTCCCTTCCTTTATATGGCTTAGGTCATATCAGAATCAAGTAAGTTGTAATTGTTGAAATCCGTGAAGAGCTCATTGTTCCAAAATTCACTCGATTTACTTACGTAGGTTTGAGCGAATTACAGTCATAGTTTTCTATTTTTCTTACCAATGAATGACTTCTGTCTCTATGCTCTAGTCTTACCACCAACATCACGTAAAATAGCTCTGAAAAACTGAGGAGCATCTTGAGTATCCGACGAATTCTCTTCTAACGTCTTTCTGCAGTCTTCTTCTTGATGTAGCGCATCTCCACGGTGTACATAGGAAACTCGCTCAGCACGAGTCTTGTTCTTGACCGAACATCATTAAAAATCTTTATACTCGTAATGTGCAGTACCGTACAGCAGCGTGGAACGACTTGAGTTGACTTCTAGTGTCTCTTTAGCTACAACCAACCGGAAAGAATTGTTGCATTTTCAGCTGCGAAACACATTGCTTGAAATTCATGACATACGCTCGTGCGCTTTCACAGTGCAACACAACTCCGTCGTTTGCGGTACTTTGGCAAACAAGGCCTAGTTTTACGTCAAAGTTTGCGACTGCACACAGATGTTCAACATGTTAGTGATAGAGCAGAAAAGATATTCAGTGATAATACTATGATGCTTAGCATTTTCTATTCTCTTCATATTTAATATTATAGATAAAGTAATTAATAGTTCTTGCCCATTTAAAATAAGTAGTTTGTTTAAGGAATTATGGTTCCATACAAAATACAGTTTAAAAAGGAGCATTGATGTATCAGTACAGCACATGTAGGGTATTAGGGTATTTCCACTACAGACTTCTAGGAATAGTAGAAAAGAGTGAGTACAAAATGCTTTGGATAGGAGCCCACGTCCGGAACGTAGCGTTTCGATTCTACGACGGTTTGAGTTCAGATGTGTAACGCGTGCAGGTCTGCTGAGGGAAAGAGAAAAGACTCAGAGCTGCTTGTCCTGGTATGCAATAGGGTAGACAGGGTAAGGTGTACTACGGATAGAGCCTCATATGGACTACTTCTTGTGGGGTCGTATGTCGAGTTTATTTTCCGAGACTCCTGTAGAGACACAGATCTGCTGGCACCGGTTGTGGCCGCTGCACCAGAAATTGAAGAGACAGCAGGTGGGATGAGAAGTGTGTGCCAGAACGTGCTCCGTAGGTACGTCTCTGATAACGTTGATGGTCCGTACATCGAGCCGCTGTTGCACTGCATAAGTACTGTTCTGTACCTACAGTATGCTGGGTTCTTTCTTGTTATGAAATAACGTAAATGCTTGATGTTCAATTTTTAACACAAACAAATGTGCTTAAGTGATAAATGGATATTACGTTATGTTTCCTTCCGAATCGTTTCCTAATAACTGTACTGTCGCACACCTAATTCAATTCCTCAAGTGGGAATGGCTGAGATAAACATCTGAACTGAAACCCTCATAGAAGGGAAACGACATGTTTCTGGACATGGGTAACTATTCATAGTATTATGTACTCACTCCCTCTACAAGCCCTAAAAGTCTGCAACGGGAATTTACGAACATTACATATTTGAGTAGAAGTAGTAAAACATGGTTCAAATGGCTCTGAGCACTATGGGACTTAACATCTGAGGTCATGAGTCCCCTAGAACATACAACTACTTAAACCTAACTAAGCTAAGGACATCACACACATCCATGCCCGAGGCAGGATTCGAGCCTGCGACCGTAGCGGTCGCGCGGTTCCAGACTGAAGCGCCTAGAACCGCTCGGCCACTGCGACCGGCGTAGGAGTAGTAGAAGCCGATGGCTAGGCGACTGCAAGCCAATCTTAGACGCTGTAAAACCACTTCTCTAAAAACTATTTTTATGAAATAAATTGCTTTGAGATTTGAGACCAAGGAATCGATGTTGATGTTTGTGTTATCTGCGTAATAAAAACGGCAAACCCTTCAAATTGTTTAGAGGGCAACTAGGACAAGCCTAGCTGATCGCACTTGTCTTTCTGCTTTCAGCTTTCAACATGCAAGCATCGTGGGCTGTAGTTGTAGTGATTTCACATTATGGTTGCTATTTTAACATCAGTTAAGCTGTCCTTATATTTACTTCATTATTCATTATATTATTATGAGTTTTATTTTTCGAGATTTCTAACAACTAATACGCAACATTTCGATGTAGCACCAGTCCGCCATTGGCGACATTTCATTAATAATTTGCAATGCCCATTCTTACTTATTGTGTGTGCAGAACCTGCAGTCATTCAGAAAAGAAGTCCGCCTTTTTTTCAGATCGATCATACAGCATAGAGCGACTATCAGATCGCGATATGCGAATTACATTTCCTAAAATTGAGTCGGTCCAAATGCTCTGTTGTGCCGCAGCCAAAAGCAATCTGGGATCACAGTCTTCATTCTGATAAAAGATTATGAAGTATTTGAGTTGGTGAAGGTGGGAGCCAACTCACACTGACTTCCACCTCCGTCAGATCAACACTGAGACAAGAGAATTAATGCAGATGCTATGAATACGTTTCTGGACGCAATTTTTCTTTGTTGTACATTATTTGTTTTGTATAGAAACGTCCACCCCCGGCAGCTGAGTGGTCGTCGGCCTCTGTGGGCGAGCGGTTCCAGGCACATCAGTCTGGAACCGCGCGACCACTACGGTCGCAGGTTCGAATCCTGCCTTGGGCATGGATGTGTATGATGTCGTCAGGTTAGTTAGGATTAAGTAGTTCTAAGTTCTAGGGGACTGATGACCTGCCGGCCGCGGTGGCCGTGCGGTTCTGGCGCTGCAGTCCGGAACAGCGGGACTGCTACGGTCGCAGGTTCGAATCCTGCCTCGGGCATGGATGTGTGTGATGTCCTTAGGTTAGTTGGGTTTAAGTAGTTCTAAGTTCTAGGGGACTGATGACCTAAGATGTTAAGTCCCATAGTGCTCAGAGCAATTTGAACCATTTTGAACTGATGACCTCAGATGATATGTCCCATAGTGCTCAGAGCCATTTGAACCATTTAATTTGCCGGCACGGTAGCTCAGGGTATTCGGTCAGAGAGCTGATTGGCCTCTGTAATAAAAAAAAACTGAGTGGAAAGATCAACAAAACGAACTTGACCGGATGTCATGTGACGTCCGCAACGACCAAACACAACGATCAACTACGAATAAAATGAAAAGAAGAAAAAGAAAGGGAAAAAAGTGGTCAGCGCGACAGAACGTCAGTCCTAAGGGCCCGGGTTCGATTCTCGGCTGGGTCGCAGATTTTCTCCGCTCAGGGACTGGGTGTTGTGTTGTCCTAATCATCATCATTTCATCTCCATTGACGCGCAAGTAGCCGAAGTGGCGTCAAATCGAAAGACCTGCACCCGGCGAACGGTCTACCCGGCGAGAGATTCGAAATTTATTTGTTTAACTTTTTCTACTCTTTCAATATTTTTTAAATAAATAAAATTTTTAGTTAAATTTAACACAGATTAAAATAAATGGATAAGAATGGGTGTATGAGTTCTTATCTGCTATAGCTCTTTTTCCATAAACATGATCCGTAGAGGAAGTAGCTAGTTACTACATTTTTCTCGTATAGTACGTTATAAGCACGAGTGAGAGACTAAGGGGCCTGTTTTGAATGGACACACGCCTTGACATTGTCTGGAGGAAACTGGGTCGGCTGTTTGGTTAGCGCGGAGCCGCTCCGTAGCGCACAGCAGCACAAACAAACAGGCGCCGGAACTTGGCCTTTGACGCCGGGGGCGGGGAGCGCCGCATCACAACTTAGGCCTGACATGATGGACTCGCCCATCGCCAGCTGATGATGAAGAGCGTTTACATATGTAGCCTGCGGGTCGACGACCCCAGGCTGAGGCGGAGACTATTCTGGATTATGTGGCCGCTAAAAGCAATGCTCCAATTCCATAGTTTACTGGTTCTCAATGGAGGAACACGCAGTACTATCCTAAAATTGAAATATCGCATAGCGAAATGCTCAAGACTCAGAAGACAGCGGGAGACATTTTACCTAGCATTATTCAAATCTGGAATGCCTTTACTATCGAAAAGTTTCCGTTCGAGGGCCATACAGTCCAGAACCGATATTGCCAATCAGACAGAATCGTCGTGAGCATTAAGGCGGTCACTGCACCGACGCTCCAGGCTGAAGACAGCCGTTTGCTAAAACGGCATGCCCTGCTGCGTGTACAAGTCCGTAACTGCCTGCTGCACATCCTTGTCTCACAGGAATCGCAGACCCTTCAAGGCATTTTTTAAGCGACTGGAGGCGTGATAATCGCATGAAGAGGGATCAGTAGTATAGGGTGGGTGTTCAAGTGTCTCCGCCAGCCGCAGAGGCCCAGCGGTTCTAGGCGCTTCAGTCTGGAACCACGCGACCGCTACGGTCGCAGATTCCAATCCTGCCTCGGGCATGGATGTGTGTGATGTCCTTAGGTTAGTTAGGTTTAAGTAGTTCTAAGTCCTAGGGAACTGATGAGCTTAGACGTCAAGTCCCATAGTGGTCAGAGCCATTTTAACCATTTTCAAGTGTCTGCCACGTGAGTTGGAGTAACTTCTGCGTTATAACATTTGCGATATGGGGACACGGCAACTCAGACCATCACTCTTGGTTGTCGGGCAGCGTGGAAGGCTACACTCAGGTTGTCATTCCACAGCTGGCTGCAGCGTCTCTGCACACGTCTTCGGCCTGTTCTCTCACTGAGTGGAGTAGACTTATCTTCAGTGACATGTCCCGCTTCGAACTGAGCTCCGATGACCAGAGAAGACGTATTTGGAGACGCCCCGGATAGTGGCAGTATACCAACCTCACTGTCACCTGCCGTATGGCTCGACAACCAGGACTGATGGTCCGTGTGCCAGTTTCAAAATGGCTCTGATCACTATGGGACTTAACATCTGAGGTCATCAATCCCCTAGAACTTGGAACTACTTAAACCTAACTAACATAAAGACATTACACACATCCATGCGCGAGGCAGGATTCGAACTTGCGACCGTAGCGGTCGCGTGGCTCCAGACTGTAGCGCCTAGAACCGCTCGGCCCTTGCGCCCGGGTACCAGTTTATTTTGCACCACTCTGGATATTTTCCGCGGCACCCTTACAGTACAGCCGTTGTTGTTGTTGTTGTTGTTGTTGAGGTCTTCAGTCCACAGAGTGGTTTTGTGCAGCTCTCCATGCTACTCTATCCTGTGAAAGCTTCTTCATCTCCCAGTACCTTCTGCAACCTACATCCTTCTGAATCTGCATAGTGTTTTCATCTCTTAATCTCCCTCTACGATTTTTACTCCCCACGTTGCCCTCCAATACTAAATTCGTGATCCCTTGATGCCTCAAAACATGTCCTACCAACCGATCCCTTCTTCTAGTCAAGTTGTGCCGCCAATTTCTCTTCTCCCCAATTCTATTCAATACCTCCTCATAAGTTATGTGATCTACCCATGTAATCTTCAACATTCTTCTGCAGCACCACATTTCAAAAGCTTCTATTCTCTTCTTGTCTAAACTATTTATCGTCCATGTTTCACTTCCATACATGGCTACACTCCATACAAATACTTTCAGAAACGTCTTCCTGACACTTAAATCTATACTCGATGTTAACAAATTTCTCTTCTTCAGAAACGCTTTCCTTGCCATTGCCAATCTACATTCTATATCCTCTCTACTTCGACCATCATCAGTTATTTTGCTCCCCAAATAGCAAAACTCATCTACGACTTTAACTGTCTCATCTCCTAATCTAATTCCCACAGCATCACCTGATTTAATTCGACTACATTCCATTATCCTCGTTTAGTTTTTGTTGATGTTCATCTTATATTCTCCTTTCAAGACACTGTCCACTCCGTTCTACTGCTCTTCCAAGTCCTTTGCTGTATCTGACAGAACTACAATGTCATCGGCGAACCTCAATGTTTTTATTTCTTCTCCATGGATTTTAATACCTACTCCGAATTTTTCTTTTCTTTCCTTTACTGCTTGCTCAATATACAGATTGAATAAAATCGGGGGCAGGCTACAACCCTGTCTCACTCCCTTCCCAACCACTGCTTCCCTTTTATGCCCCTCGACTCTTATAAGTGGCATCTGGTTTCTGCACAAACTGCAAATAGCCTTTCGCTCCCTGTATTTTACCCCTGCCACCTTTAGAATTTGAAAGAGAGCATTCCAGTCAACATTGTCAAAAGCTTTCTCTAAGTCTACAAATGCTTGAAACGTAGGTTTGCCCCTCCTTAACCTATTTTCTAAGATAAGTCGTAGGGTCAGTATTGCCTCACGTGTTCCAATATTTCTACGGAATCCAAACTGATGTTCCCCGAGGTCCGCTTCTACGAGTTTTTCCATTCGTCTGTAAAGAATTCATGTTAGTTTTTGCAGCCGTGACTTATTAAATTGATAGTTCGGTAATTTTCACAGCTGTCAACACCTGCTTTCTTTAGGATTGGAATTATTATATTCTTCTTGAAGTCTGAGGTTATTTCGCCTGTCTCATACACCTTGTTCACCAGATGGTAGAGTTTTGTCAGGGCTGGCTCTTCCATGGCTGTCAGTAGTTCTAATGGAATGTTGTCTACTCCCGGGGCCTTCTTTTGACTTAGGTCTTTCAGTGCTCTGTCAAACTCTTCACGCAGTATCATTTCTCCTATTTCATCTTCATGTACATCCTTTTCCATCTGCATAATATTGTCCTCAAGTACATCGCACTTGAATAGACCCTCTATATACTCCTTCCACCTGTCTACTTTCCCTTCTTTGCCTCTAACTGGGTTTCCATCTGACCTCTTGATATTCATACAAGTGGTTCTCTTTTCTCCAAAAGTCTCTTTAATTTTCCTGTAGGCAATATCTATCTTACTCTTAGTGAGATATGACTCTACATCCTTACATTTGTCCTCTAGCCATCCCTGCGTATCCATTTTGCTCTTCCTGTCGATCTTATTTTTGAGACGTTTGTATTCCTTTTTGCCTGCTTCATTTACTACATTTTTATGTGTTTTCTCCTTTCATCAGTTAAATTCAATATATCTTCTGCTACCCAAGGACTTCTACTAGCCCTGGTCTTTTTACCTACTTGATCCTCTGCTTCCCTCACTATTTCATCCCTCAAAGCTACCCGTACGTTGACGATATTCTACGCCTCGTTTTGTTACCCTTCATGGCAAGCCATCCTAAGCTTAAATTTGAGCAAGATAATACCCTTCCACACACGGTGAGAGTTTGTACGGCTTGTATTCCTGCTTCTCAAAGTCTACCTTTGCCAGCAAGTTCGTCAGACGTCTCCCCAATTGAGAACATTTGGAGCAATATGAGCAGGGTCCACCAGCCAGCACAAGATTTTTAAGATCTAGCGCCATTTCCACAAAATTGGCACGACATCCCTCAGGAGGACATCCAAGAACTCTATCAATCCATGCCAAGCGGAATAACTGCTTGCGTAAGGGCCAGAGGTGGACCTACGCGTTACTGAGTTGTTCAGTTTGTGATGCTCTTTCTCTTGAATAAATCATCCAGGTTTTCCAAAATTGTAATCATTTGTTTATCTGCACATGTATGTCACATCAACCGATTTCCATCCGTTTCGAAAAATTCCTTCGTGATGCATCGTGTTTTTCTTCTTACACTGTATATGCAGTGATGTGTTTCCCTACAACCTAGAAGTTTTTGGAGGCGGCGTCCGTGTATACGTTATCTGATCAAAAGTACACGTTCACTTATTTACTAGTGGCGCCTTTATGACGGCTTAAACGCAGCTGAGGACGCCGTCAGCGAGGTGTCTGAATGCCTCTGAGAAATGGCAGCCCATGTTTCCCCAAGAGCCAATCCCAGCCGGAGTAGTGACGTTGGATGCTGATATCTGGAGCGAAGTCGACTTTCTGACTTAGCCAGCGGTGCTATACTGCTTTCGTCTCGAGTCTATACGCAGGCCACTGCACTTGTAGAATGTTACTGTCCATAAACCATTGCTTCACAGCTGCTGTTTTATGGCTGATTGTCATTCTGACACGATCAGTCACCAACTGCGAACTATTCCTCTACTGCACGCGGTAGTCACTGCCGTAAAATGTGTAAATATCCTTGAGCGTTTAGCGTCTTCTAAAGCATAATAAGGAGACCACGCCCTGACCACGAGAAACGCTTCCATACCGTAGTACAAGTTCCTCCGTATTTCTCTGCGACACTACACGCGATGGCAACTAACGTTCTCCAGGCATTCGGCAAACCCAAACACTTTCATCGCATTACCAAAGGGTATAGCGTGATTTGTCGTTCCATAGGACTCTTTTCTAGTGATCGACTCTACAGTGGTGGCTCTCTTTACACAACCTGAAAAGTCGTTTACCGTTAACTACAGAAATGTGTGACCTATTTGGGGAGCAAAATAACTGATGATGGTCGAAGTAGAGAGGACGGAAAATGTAGACTGGCAATGGCAAGGAAAGCGTTCCTGAAGAAGAGAAATTTGTTAACATCGAGTATAGATTTAAGTGTCAGGAAGTCGTTTCTGAAAGTATTTTATGGAGTGTAGCTATGTACGGAACTGAAACGTGGACGATAAATAGTTTGGACAAGAAGAGAATAGAAGCTTTCGAAATGTGGTGCTACAGAAGAATGCTGAAGATTAGATGGATAGATCACATAACTAATGAAGAGGCATTGAATAGGATTGGGGAGAAGAGGAGTTTGTGACACAACTTGACTAGAAGAAAGGATTGGTTGGTAGGACATAATCTGAGGCATCAAGGGATCACCAATTTAGTATTGGAGGGTAGCGTGGAGGGTAAAAGTCGTAGAGGGAGACAAGAGATGAATACACTAAACAGATTCAGAAAGATGTAGGTTGCAGCAGGTACTGGAAGGTGAAGAAGCTTGCACAGGATAGAGTAGCATGGAGAGCTGCATCAGACCAGTCTCTGGACTGAAAACTACAACAACAACATGAGGAGGTGCTCGGCATTTGTACCTCATTCTTTTTAATTTCATGTACGTGGTCATTGTGCTAGCTGGACTGCTGCAAGCACTCTGAAATTCACGAGCAATTCCTTCCGCTGATTTCATGCGAGTCTTAGAATCACAAGCCGCAATGCTCGACGGCCCTTTTACGTCAGTAGATGAAGTCTAGCTAGCGTTAGTTCTGCTGTGGTTGTTCCTTCGCAGTTGCCGCTTTACAGCCACCTTAGCAGCATTAAAAGTGGGCAGCATTAGGAGGGTTGAAGTGTTCCTTATGGATTTTTTACTCGAGTGGCATCCAGTGACTGTTGCACGATCGAAGTCACTAAGATCTCCTGACCGAGCCAATGTATTGTTACTGCTTCTCTGCTGACGACACTAAATTCCCTGCCACCTTTTGTACTATCGGGTCCACTCTCGTGATGTCTACTGGTCAGTTCCGTAAAACATAGGGGTGCGGGGCTACGTTTTATCAGACAGTGCGTGTCCCGACCGTATGACCATATGCTTTTGCGGCCACAGTCCATTTCCATTACATTCTTGCGAGTGTTCGACAGGGACATGACGTGATAAAACTACCAACTTTTGGTTAATGTTGCAGGCAGCCTCCTTAGCGGTCTGAACGTGGTTAGTTTTATCTCATTATGACGCGGCCACACAATCTGAAGAATTTTGTTACTGTATTAGAACTAAGTAGAGGTTTTTGCTTACTGTAGGATGATATCAGGGGAAAGACGTTAATATTACTAAGTGAACCATGTCGAAACGAGCTGCTCTTCTTTGGATATTTTCACCCCCTCTACTAACCCTGTATGGTAAGGGTCCCAGATTGACGAATAATACTCAAAACAGGTAAAACCGGGCTTTAAGAGTCGCCGAATTAGGTTTCCTACAACAAGTTTTATGTGGTCTGTCCACTTTAAGTTGGACGGACACTTATTTTCTGCTATTTAGCTATTGTAACTGCAGCATTGCGTCGCAGCGCACTGTTTCGTTTTTGAGTTGACGCAGATTCCCATAAGAAGCGATTTATTATGGAACTTCTATGTGCTCCTTAGTTTAAACTCCTAAATTTCTTACGTGGTTGTGTATTTATCAGGCACAGTTCCGAGTTTTAACGACTGCCTAGAGTATATTTTCGCCGTCTTAATTATAGGTGGGAACTGTGATTGCTGCATTCATATGAGAGCTGAGCTGGCGACCTCTCACTCACATCTCCAGGCGGTGTTGGCTCTAGGCATGCAGCTTGAGACTGTTGCTAATGGGCATCACTGTGGGAGGCCGGATGTGGGGATCCGAGGGACGGCCAGCACATCCCATGTGCCTGCATCGGTACACTACTGCTGCCACCTGGATACTGCCTGCACTGAGGTTGACCCCTCACCTGTGGTCGTTGGGTTGGGTTGTTTGGGGGAAGAGACCAAACAGCGAGGCCATCGGTCTCATCGGATTAGAGAAGGATGGGGAAGGAAGTCAGCCGTGCCCTTTCAAAGGAACCATCCCAGCATTTGCCTGGAGCGATTTAGGGAAATCACGGAAAACCTAAATCAGGACGGCTGGGCGCGGGATTGAACCGTCTTCCTCCCGAATGCGAGTCCAGTGTGCTATGTGGTCGATTGGGAGGTCGTTCCCTTGTGTGGCTGACAGCGAAATATTTTCCAGGTGGTTGGTTGGAGGGTCTTCCCAGTTCGACTGATTAACAGACTTCGGACGCTGGCTTTGATAAACATCCTGAGCCAGATGCAGTAAATTGCCCTGTTTCACGGAAAGGCTCCTGGCTTGCAAGCTTTAGGCAATCCCAGAAGATGACATTACTGTTAGTTGGGAGCTCCTACTTTAGGCGCATAATGCGGCTCCTTAGAGATATGTCTGCCAAGGCAGGGGAGGAAGCCATTATGCACACTGTGTGCATATAGCGAGGAGTTATCAAGATGTGAAGCTGGTGTTTCCAGAAGCCATGAAGAGCACAGGGTGCAGCCAACCGCAGGTTGTGGTTCACGTCTGTACTAACGATGGGCGCTTTGGCTTAGAACAGTTTATCTCTGTCTTCGGATGGCTAGTTAAAGTGGTAAAGACTGCAGTCTCGCTTCCGAGTTGAAGGCAGAGCTCACTACCTGTAGCAACGTCGACACAACAGACTATGGAGCTTTGATACAGAGCTGAGTGGGGGATCTGAAGCAGAGACTCAGACAGAATCGCGAGTGTGTAGGCTGAAGATCCCAGGACTTGTTTCATGTCCACTATACAAAGGGAGCGACTATACGGATAGGGAGGCTGTGTGGAGGGGACTTGGCGGTTTCTTAGGTTAGGGGGTCTCGGGAAACTACAGAAAGGGCGTCAGTCTAAAAGGGTGCAGGGCAAAGACAGGACGATGGTAGACCAAACAATAATCGGTATTGTAGCTGAAAATTGTCGTAGCTGCGTTGGGAAGGAACCAGAATCCCAACAGATAGTAGATAGCACTGCAGGTCAAATCGCTATAGGTACGGAAATCTGGCTAACGCCGGAAATAAGTTCAGCCGCAATTTTTACAATGTACCTTAACGTGTTCACGCAGAATAGATTAAATATTTGGTGACGCAGTGCTTATTACTGTCAGAAACAGTTTACCTTGTAGTGAAACTGAATCAGATTTATGTGAGTAAAGGTTATCTTTGACTACTGGAATAAATTAATTATTGGTTTTTTTACCAACAAGCTAACTCTGATGCTACAGTTGCTGAACATTTCAAAGAAAACTTGAGTCGCATTTAAAATAGCTACCCCATTCAACCAATTATAGTTGGTAGTTGCATCAGTTGAACCTCGATACGTTGGCGAAAATATACATTTAAAGTCGGTGGTAATCATAAAACATCATCGGAAATCGTACTGAATGTTTTCTCAAAAAGGCGCGCGGGGTAGCCGTGCGGTCTCGGGCGTCTTGTCGCAGTTCGCGCGGCTCGCCCCCCCCCCCCCCCCCCCCCCCCCCCCGTAGGAGGTGGTTCGAGTGAGACCGATGACCTCAGCAGTTTGGTCCCATAGTCCTTACCACAAATTTTTCCATATTTCTCAAAAATTGTTTTGAACAGTTAGATCAAGACCCCACTCGAAATGTAAGTGGCTGAGAAAACCCATTTGACCTATTAGCAACAAATAATCCTGAGCAAATAATGAGCATCATCAGTATAAAGGAATTAGTGCGCAAAAGGTTGTTGTAGCAAGACTGAATACCGTAACATCCAAATCCACCGAAATTAAACGCAAAATATATCTATTTAAAAAAGCAGATTAACGTTCCTTGAAGCCTTCCTAAGAGACGATTTCTGCTCCTTCCAGTCTGCCTAAGGAAACGAAGAACAGATGTGGTTTAAATTCAAAGAAATAGTATTGGCGGCAGTTGAGAGATGAATGCCAAACAAACTTAAGAAATGGTACTGATCCCACATGGTACACAAAACAGGTCAGAAAACTGTTGCAGAAGCAACGGAAAAAGAATGCCAAATTTAAAAAACACATAATTACCAAGATTATCGAAGTTTACAGAAGCTCGAAATTCGGAACGATCTTCAGTGCGAGATGCTTTTAGTAGTTTCCACAACGAAATTCTGTCTTGAAATACGGCAGAAAACCTAAAGTAACACTGGTCGTTTCTAAATAAAATACACCAGCGGCAAGATGGAGTCGAAACCTTCACTGCGCGTTAGCAATGGTAATGTTACTGGTGACAGTGCCACTACAGCAGAATTACTAGACGTGGTTTTCTGAAATTCCTTCACCAAAGAATGCAAAGTAAGTATTCTAGAATTCGAATCAAGAACAACTGCCACGTTGAGTAACTTAGAAGTAGATATCTTCGGTATAGCGAAGAAGCTTGAATCACGTAATAAAGGCAGATTGTACACCTGTTAGGTTCCTTTCAGATTATGTTTACACAAGACCTCTTAATTAGCAGTCATATACAACCGCTCGCTCGTCGAAAGATCAGACTACCAAAGTTAAGCAAGTCACGCCAGTAGCCAAGAAAGGAAATAGGAAGAATCCGCTGAATTACAGACCCATATCACTAACGTCGATTTACATTAGGGTTTTGGAAGATGTACTGTGTTCAAAAATTATGAATTACCTCAAAGAAGCCGGCCGCTGTGGCCAAGCGGCTCTAGGCGCTTCAGTCCGGAACCGCGCTGCTGCTACGGTCGCAGGTTCGAATCCTGCCTCGGGCATGGATGTGTGTCATGTCCTTAGGTTAGTTAGGTTTAAGTGGTTCTAAGTCTAGGAGACTGATGACCTCAGATGTTAAGTCCCATAGTGCTTTAAGAGCCATTTGAATCATTTGAACCTCATAGAAAACGATTTTTTGATAAACAGCCAACAAGGATTCAGAAAGTATAGTTCTTGTGGAACACAGTTATCTCTTTATTCTCACGACGTGATGAGTGCTGTCGACAAGGGACATCAAACTGAAGCAGTTGTACAACTGAATTCGTGGTTTCCTGTCGGAGAATTCACCTTTCGCAGTAAGTGATGGAAAGTTATCGAATAAAACATAAGTGATATTTGGCGTCCCCTATGGAAGTGTTACAGGCCTCCTGCAGTTCCTGATCTATATCAACAATTTAGGAAACGATCTGAGCAGCACTCGTAGACTGTTTGCAGATGATGTTGTCATTTACCGTCTGACAAAGACATCAGATGATCAAAGCCAATTGCAAAATGATTTATACACTATATCTGTATGATACGAAAAGTGGCAACCGACTCAAAATAATGTAAACTGTGAAGTCATCCAGGAATCCGCTAAATTTAGCTTGCACGATAAATCAAGCAAATCTAAAGGCTTACGGATTACAATTACATATAACTAAAACAGGAACGATCATGTAGATAAGGAAATGCCCATACAGGACCTGCAACAATCGGTCGTGCATTACCCTGCTTAAATGTAGGGTTTCACAGGGATCGAATGAAGGGTAGAGCCACGGGTCGTAACACATCTGAAACGTAACGTCCACTGTTCAAAGTGCCGTCAATCCGAACAAGAGGTGACCGAGACGTGTAACCAATGGCACCCGATACCATCACGTCGGATGATACGCAAGTATGGCGATGACGAATACACGCTTCCAATGTGCGTTCACCGCGATGTCGCCAAACACGGATGCTGGAAACAGAACCTGGATTCATCCGAAAAAATGACGTTTTGCCATTCGTGCACCCAGGTACTTCGGTGAGTACACCATCGCAGGCGCTCCTGTCTGTGATGCAGCGTCGAGGGTAACCGCAGCCATGGTCTCCGAGCTGATAGTCCATACTGCTGCAAACGTCGTCGAACTGTTCGTGCAGATGGTTGTTGTCTTGCAAACGTCCCCATCTGTTGACTCAGGGATCGAGACTTGGCTGCACGATCCGTTACAGCCATTGTGAGGAAATCGAACTAAAGACTCCGATTTATTGGCACAACACTTAGAAAATGCAAAATATCCACAAAAGAGACTGTCTACACTACGCGTATCCGTCCTATTTTGGAGTACTGCTACGTGGAATGGGACCCGCATCAAATTGGATTGATGAAAGACATCGGTAAAGTTCAAAGAAGAGCAGCTCGTTTTGTGTTATTGTGAAATATGTGATAGAGTGCCACGTGTATCATACGTGAGTTGTGATGGCAATCATTAAAACAAAGGCGGTTTTCGCTGCGGATGCATCTTCTCATGAAATTTCAATCACCAACTCTCTCCTCCGAATGTGAAAATATTTTACTGCCGCCCACCTACATAGGGAGAAATGATCATCATAATAAAACGGAAAGATTTAAGTGTTCGTTTGTCCCGCGCGCTGTTGATTAAATCAATAAATCAACAGACCGCATATCTCCCCTGCCGACAGTGTCAAAGAATAACAGAAATGTCCTTCGTCAAGCGAAGGGAAATTATAGAAAACTGCTGTAGTGTCTTTTATTTAACTAGGGCGACTTATCTTTAAAAAATACTACAATGTTTGATGAGTGTCACACACTGAACAACATTTCAGACTGATCTGAAGATGGCTCGATAATTAGTGAGCCGAAACCGATAATCAGTAAAGAACGAACGAAGACTATAAGGTCTTCAACTTATTTATGTCTAGTACGGTAAATTTATTAATTTTGGCAACCAACTACGACTCCCTACGCCAATTTTCTATCCTCTGCTGGTGTTCCTACACTTCGCTACAATTTTCTAGCTTTGCGACCTCCTTATACCGAAACAGTATCTGCTGCGTAAAGCTTTACGAAGCTCCCGGCGCTACTTCATGTCATTTAAGCGTATTGTTAACCGTAACTGTTCTGTAAGAGTCCCTAGTGGTACACCTGAACCCACATTGCCATTTTACCGCTACTCGGTGATAAAAAACGCCTCACTGTTTTCTTTTGGCTAGGAGTTCTTTAGTACAGTCTTAAAGCCTTTCCCGGTACTCAGCAAGCTTGCATCCGGATGTATCCTAATGGTGACCGGTTGGTGAAGGTGAGTGAGTATGGGGCAGAACGATTGTTATTTTAAGTGACGATATATTTTAAGCGCTTTTATCACCTTGCGCTCGCGGGCGCACGCCCACACACACACACACACACACACACACACACACACACTCACTCACTACCTTGGGCATCCGTCTAATCACCTCTCTTGAAAACGGGAATGATCTGCTTCTTTTACGTTACTCTCGGAACACTTCATTGCCCCAGTGGCCTGCGGTAAACTGATAATACACTGAAGAGCCAAAGAAACTAGTGCACCTGCCTAATACCGTGCAGGGCCCCCGGGAGCACGCAGAAGTGCCGCAACACGACGTGGCATGGACTCGACTAATGTCTGAAGTTGTGCTGGAGGGAACTGACACCATGAATCCTACAGGGCTGTTCATAAATCCGTAAGAGTACGTAGGGGTGAAGATCTCTTCTGAACAACACGCTGCCAGCCATCGCAGATATGCTCAGTAATGTTCATGTCTGAGGAGGTGGGTGGCCAGCGGAAGTGTTTAAACATAGAAGTGTATTCTTGGACCCAGTCTGTAGCAATTCTGGACGTGTGATGTGTCACATTGTCCTGCTGGAATTGGCCAAGTCCGTTAGACTGTACAATGGACATGAAGGAATGCAGGTGATCAGACAGGATGCTTACGTACGTGTCACCTGTCAGAGTCGTATCTAGACGTGTCAGTGGCACCATATCACTCCAACTGCACATGCCCCACACCATTACAGAGCCTCCACCAGCTCGAACAGTATCCAGCTGATATGCAGGGCCCATGGATTCATGCGGTTGTCTCCATACCCGTACACGTCCATCCGCTCGATACAATTGGAAAAGAGACTCGTCCAACTAGGCAACATGTTTCGAGTCATCAATAGTCCAATATCAGTGTTGACGGGCCCAGACGAAACGTAAAGCTATTTATCGTGTAGTCATGACGGGTATAGAAGTGGGCCTTCAGCTCCGAAAGCCCATATCGCTGATGTTTCATTAAATGAAAGTTAAACTAAATAAGCCCTCGGCCTTTATTTATTTTAACTTAAATTTATAAACGATCATTGAACTAAGCAGACATGTTTTAAAATTCCGTTGAATGGTTCGCACGCTGACACTTGTTGATGGCCCAGCATGAAATCTGCAGCAATTTGCGGAAGGGTTGCACTTCCGTCACGTTGAACGATTCTCTTCAGTCGTCGTTAGTCCCGTTCTTCCAAGATCTTTTTCCGACCGCAGCGATCTCGGAGATTTCATGTTTTACCGGATTCCTGGTATTCACGGTGCACTCGTGGAATGGTCGTACGGGAAAATTCCCATTTCACCACTACCTCAGAGGTGCTGTGTCCCATCGTTCGTCCGCGGATTATAACACCACGTTCAGACTCACTTAAATCTTGATAACCTGTCATTGTAGGAGCAGTAACCGATCTAACAACTGCGCCAGACATTTGCTGTCTTATATAGGCATTGCCGACTGCAGCCCCGTATTCTGCCTGTTTACATACTCCTCTATTGGAATACTCATGCCTGTACAAGTTTCTTTGGCGCTTCAATGTAGTAGAGGAGCGTTTCTGCAAAATTGTGAACCTGTCAAACCCAACTGATTCGCTTTTCGCCTATTGAGACATTTTAATTGTTCTATTTCGCGACCATGTATGTCAGTATCTGTCTCTTCGGCGTTCGTGCTACGATAGATAGTATAATGCTAAGTGTTTCTTTGTTAATACTCAATTCTAATGTAATTACGGTGGCGAGATCTCAAGTACAAACTGATTCGCTTCGTGCTGAATGTCGTTCACATCACGCTGTTTTCATTGTATATCGTGCCTTTTGTTTCAATGAAGCTGGGCAGAGATACGTGTTTAGACAAATAGGGCAGTATAGTGGACAATCTCCCTCTAATAAACGGCACTCAGATTAATAATAACAACGGGATTTCATTACCGCACTCGAGGTAGCGAAATGAAAAAAACAAAAGTCATCAAATTTCCCTACCAATTTTTGTAGGAGGATTGGCGTTGACATATTGACAAAATATAACACACCGTCAGCGTCAAACATACAACAAAGCAACGTCGATCAATCACTAGCTGGGAACTGATTAAAATGCCTTATTTACTTACATTCGTAAACACTTATATTCGTACAGCACACAGCCAGGTAACACAGTAATAATAGTCGTAATGATAACAGATATTTCGTTGTTTTCGCTGAGCCAGTATCGTTATTGTAGCTTGATATTGGCTGATTTTGAAATTAATGTGGAGTTTCTCCGGTAACGAATTACACAGTGCACTAATTAATTGCAGTGTGGAACTACTGATCAACCAAACAGCACTGGAAATTAATAATTTAGATACGCTGTTAAATAATGAAGCAGGAAATCGGAAGCATCGCAAACCATAGGCATGCTAGAACTCTACAGTACTCGTACACCATAACGCGAGTACAGTTTCATTAATCCATGATGTGATGCATGCTGTCAGTAGAAGAGAGCATGACTGTTATACAGGGATGTTCGACAGACACTCATATTGGAAATAAATTAGGTATACTGATTCAACTTTTTGAGTGTAAATGAAAGTACAGTTACTCGTAATTTCGAATAGATTTCAGCCATTCCAACACAGGAAGTAGCGTTGCATCACCAAATAACTTCCCCTCGATGATATGGTCGTTACAGACAGAATAGGTTAAGAAATCAGACGTTAACTTCCAATGGAAATAACCAGTCATTTGGATTAAGCGATTTGGGGAAATCACGGAAAGATTAATTCTGGTTGCCAGAACTGGGATATAAACGCCGTCATTCTGAATACCCGTCCACTGACTTACCACTGCACCACCTCGTTCGATTAATATGGCCCGTCCAGTATTCTGCCACTCACTGACACACCTGCTCGCGTGAGAGGGTAAGATGAGCACTTGCCCCTGCTTAGTATCTGGAATAAAGCGTTTTTATTCATTACAGAATTCTCATACACATCTGTAAATGGTTCTTCGTGATATCGCCAAGCGTTTTGTTTGGCCAATTGTAGCATTACATTGCTTATGACGTGACGCTTCTCGAAACTGACCAGCTCATTAAATCAAAAATGGAAATTTTAGAGTCTTCAATCATACCCGATGATAAATTTCTGCAGCCACCCACAGCTAGTGATACGACATAGGTCCACAGTCCGTGGTCGAAGACAGACTTGACCAGAATGCAAATGTGAAGGATGGCTGTATGGAGACAGCCAAATGCCAATAAAGAAAAGGAAGAAAAAATTAACTCCTCGACTGCGTACCTATTGTTTTAGAAGCAGCTGTAGGGCGGAGATAATTTCAGCATGGCCTAAATGAGAGAGATGTACGAAATAGTAAAACTACCAGGTTACCTTCCATTGAGAAAGTTGGTGCACTCTGCGACTGTTATGTAATTTATAAACGATAGAGCGCAGCAATTAAGCAATCAGACGTCTTTTTTTATTTTTTATTTTATTTTATTTTTTTTTTTTTTTTTTTTTTTTTTTGCAGGTTTTATTACGCAAATCCAGACTTCGGGTAGTGCCTAGCCATTTTCAATGCACTATTTTTTAATCTCGATGCATGTTAGTTCCCTGAATACTGTGACTGACGCCCGAACAACAGGGAACTAACATACATCGAGATTAAAAAATAGTGCATTGGTAATGGCTAGGTGCTAGCCGAAATCTGGATTTGCGTAATAAAACCCGCAAAAAAAGGACGACTGATTGCTGCGCTCTATCATTTCTAAAAAAGTAAAACTCTGTTAGGGAAAGCGCTTGAGGAGACCTGCTCGTGAAAAATGACCAAAAATCTGAAAAAGAAATATTTCTGCTCTATAGAAAAGATCGTTTCTTGCCGATTACGGAAGTGTATAGTCTATGGACATTTTTATTTTCTGTTTAGTCATAAACGTAGTTTGAACATAATGTTGCACAGATACCACGCCGCTTTGTTATTTTAAAATGCGTCATAAGATGTGATGTATTCTTTTTTCTTACTTCTTTCAGGTACACTTCTCTCCTAAATAGCTGAAGTTAAATACACCAAAATTGGCACATATAATTAAAATGGCCTTCTCTACCCGCCTTTCTTACTATTTTCTGTAAATTCCTATGTATGGTGATGTTGTGTGTGATGTATTCTTTTTCTTTTCTTCTTTCAGTTTTGAGATATGGGTTGTAAGAACAGATGCATTCTACAAGGATGTGATTTCCGGCACCTAAGTACAGGCGTATTTAGAAATCTGTGGCTTAGCTGCAACCAAAGATCTTATGATACATTTCTTTACTTCATGCCTTCGGAATCTTGTCCTTTGTACTTGATCCGGTGTTGTTCTACTTACGCGTGTGTTTTCTGTGTTAGTACTGCCGAGAATAAGGAAATTCAACGCAAAACGGAAGTTTCGAGGCAACTAGTTCAAAGCAACAACGAATAATACACTTCATTTGGTTCAACAGTCACCTACAGAAATTGAGTGTACAGGCATATAATACACTCGAAAGCATTCTTGCTCTTGTGGAGGCCATTAAGCATAAATAGGGGTTCTGGCAAACATAAATTTTCTAAGGAAGTATCTCTATGGTCTCTCACAGAATCTCAGAGCTTCAATGGCTGCATACCGGAGCGAATACTAAAAACTGTATTTGTTGGGCTGACTGTGGTTAAGATGGGTGTAATGGATGCAGCAATAGCTTTCAGTGATTACATAATTTCTAAGATTCGTGTTCTGAAAAGCATTAGGTATCCAGACCGAAATGAATATGGTTTATGTTCTAATTGTTAACCATCGGCTGTAAGCAACCGAAGCGGAGACAGCTGCAGAAGCTGTTACCAAGGAAGCTAGGATAAATAAAATAATAAAGAGAAAGAGGATGGAGAACAAAGAGACACGTGAACAACAAGAATATGCAGCTTGAATGTTTTAAAATTGCACAGTGATAAGCTAATAAGCTGGTAAATCTTCCTTTACAATTTACATTCTCTCTTAAATGGCTGAAGTTAAATTCTTCAAAACGGGCACATACAATCAGAACGATCTTCTCTACCTTCCATTCTTACTATTCTCTAGAAATTCTAATACATGATAATTTTGTGCTGATTATGTATCTAAATTTTAAATATATTTCTGGTAGTAAAATAAATTTAGTATATTTTTCACAGATTAGCATAGGAAGATGAAACTGGAGGCAAACATACTTGCCTCAATGTTTTCTGTAGCCTGACCGTTTTTCCAAACTGTACAGTCAATGTTACGAAAGAAAATGGTGTGAAATCTTATGGGACTTAACTGCTAAGGTCTTCACTCCCTAAGCTTACACACTACTTAACCTAAATTATCCTAAGGACAAGCACACACATCCATGCCCGAGGGAGGACTCGAACCTCCGCCGGGATCAGCCGCACAGTCCATGACTGCAGCGCCTTAAAAAAGATGGTACCACAGTTAAACAGTATTCTGCTTTTTAGCCTTCTATAAATATTATTATCGACATAAAAGTATAAAAGATATCAACCTAGTTTTCTCAGAAATGGTTTTATTAATAACCCTGATTGCTTGTACGAATTTTGAGCCACTTCTGCGTTGTACAGGGTGGGGCCAGAGAAATGGATATGACTAGACGTAAATGTATGCATATAACCACACCTCGTGAAGTGCACACCACGTGTACGTCCGCCACGTGATCCGCACCGAAACTTAGAGCCCATTTACACAATCTTCACGCCTAACAGAATTTCTGTTGTGTTGGCAGAAGAGCTAACACCGTGTTATTAGAGGAGGCCGAAATGCACTCGTTTTAGCTTACGCAGGCTGGCGTGAGGAGGGAAGAACTATACTGACGTGAGGTCTGGAACATGACAGGGAAGGAGAATTCAGAAAGCGGACGTAATTAGTTTGCCAGGTCGTAGCAAATGATGTTGCTGAAGGCTATGCGAAACTATCGTCTCTGCATATGAGAGCGTATTTAGGCAGTGAACCATCGCTAGCAAAGACCGCTGTACAACTGGGGCGACTGCTAGGAAGTCTCTCTAGACTAGACCTGCCGTGTGGCGGCGCTCGGTCTGCAATCACTGATACTGGCGATACGCGGGTCCGACGTATACTAACGGACAGCGGCCGATTTAAAGGCTACCACCTAGCAAGTGTGGTGTCTGGCGGTGACACCACAATTTCTAACAGAGGTCAGTCTGGTCGCAGCCCTAGCTGACCATCCAGGTCACCTGATCTGTCAGTGTGCGATTATTTTGTTTGGGGAGCCCTAAAGTCTAAGGCGTATCGCGAGAACCCCCATAGTTTTCAAGAACTGCGGCAGGACATTTCAGATGCGATTACAGCAGTCCAGCTATGATCCTCCTTCAGCAACTTGCTGACCAGAGACCAAAAGTGCCAAGAGAAGAATGATCACTTCCAACTTCTGCTATACTGTTAGTACTCTATTCCTTTCCTCTTTAGCACAATGGACTCGCATTCGGGAGGACGACGGTTCAATCCCGTTTCCGGCCATCCTGATTTAGGTTTTCCGTGATTTCCCTAAATCGTTTCAGGCGAATGCCGAGATGGTTCCTTTGAAAGGGCACGGCTGATTTCCTTCCCAATCCTTCCCTAACCCGAGCTTGCGCTCCGTCTCTAATGACCTCGTTGTCGACGGGACGTTAAACACTAACCACCACCACTCCTTTCCTCTGCTGTGTTTCTTTGTACCTTGCAACTCTGTTCTCCGGGCCGATTTTACGTGCTCAGCCGCCGGACCGATGACCTCAGCAGTTTGGTCCCTTAGGAATGCACACACATTTGAATTTATTTATTTATTTTTACGTGCTCGATCTTGTAGATCAGTAACAGTGTCAGAAGTAAGAGAATGTTATAAACATAACTCGTTCAGGGACGAGTCCTCTTAATTAAACACGAGTGCCGCCTATGCGAGAGAGCAGTGGCGTGCACGAGCGCTTGCTCTCGCTCTTGCCCACCGGCAGCCTGGAGTAAGTAAGGCGATCCCGCTGTGACACGGGAAATTGTGTGACGCCGCGCCGACGGCTTCTCGCGTTACGCGCCGCCCGAGCTCAGCCACTGCAGGAACGCACGCGCTTCCTCTTCCTTGACACGGGTCTTCCACACACGCTGCCGCGTGATGGAGACGGCCATTTTCTTTGCAACTACAAAATGAAACCGATTTGAGCGTAAAGCTGTCGGCACACCGACAGTGCTTTCCAACGTCACCGTTGAGCATGCCGAGTTCAACGTCCTAGTGAAAGCTGAGAAACGATGCGACTTGTAGACATACCACATGTGCCTCTACGTGGTATACGCGATCGCAGCGCCCTCCATCGGCAGTTATCGGCTATATTTGGCTCGCAAATCAGACTGGTTACGAAATGGACGGGCGGTAAATCCCTACGTTGCCTCTTTTAAGATATTCACAAGTGACAAAATATTCACACATGCACAAAAAATGAATAATATCAAACCACACACATACACTAAGCAAAAGACGAAAGATAAACACATAGTGGCAGTTGGTAGCACTGCACACCATAAACTCACACATGTTGTTCACAAAATGAAAAGTGCAAGTAATGTGATAAATATCGGTGAAAAAACGCCGGAAATTGGCCCGCTGGAGCCTGGGACCAGTATGAACATATCTCCAGGACCACATCTGTGCACTAACGACAATGAAAATCGTAAGAAGCACCAAACGATAATTTAACCTCAAGAAATTTGTGCTACGAAAGTTGTTTTTAATCTGAAAAATAGGAGAAAAACATGACTAAATATTACATAGTAACATATCGTCACTGCCAAATAGTACGTTTATTATATGTATAAAAAGAAACGTGTATTACAGGGCACTGAAGATGCTTTATAAATAAAATAAGCGAAGTGCGTATGGCAAAAGAAAAAACTGCCTTTCATTTAATAGCATAGGCGGAACATACCTCCCAGACCCTTTATTTTTACAGGCTCAATTAAGAGACTTAAGTAAACCAAAGCTGTCTTCATTCCGAAGGTTGGTTTCACTGCCGCATTTCTTTACTAGGCATCGACGTATTGGAGGCGATGTGTCCTTGCCTTTCTCTGCCCTTTGACCTGTCTTACACAGGTAGTTACAAAGAGACGAACAGGTTAAAGCCTACTCTTAGCCATGTTGCAGTTCGGCATTTTTCACACCAAGAATTGATTCCCAGATGCTAAATATGTCGAAAGTACTAGAAACAAAGATCCTAGAACCGACTCTGAAATGAGCACCAAACGTTGGGATCTATAGTCAGACACTTTCCCACTGAGCGACCGAGCTATCAAGAGGTTATATCAATTACTGAACGGCTCACGGCGTGTATGGTGTACCCTGCGAATGTGGCAGCAGGTATATCTGACAAACAATTCGCACGGTTGCGGAGCGTTGTACTGAGCACAAGCGCCTTATAAAACAAATGGAGCTTGACAAGTCGGCCATAGCGGAGCATTGCCTAGAAAACGGACATAAACTACAGTTCGAAAATAGAAAAGTGTTGGCTCATGCATCTACATATTGGGACTCCGTTATAAAGGAAGCGGCCGAGATTGGTTTAAACAACAACAATTTCAACAGAGACCAGGGGTACACACTAAGCAGGGCATGGTGGCGTGCGTTGGACATCGAAAGAAAGCAAAGACAGATGCGCGACGCGGGAGCGGCAGTTTCAAACGTGGCGCCTGCCCCTGGCGCCAACTGACGTCACCGGTGCTGCCACGGGCAATAACTCCGCTAGTTGCCCGGGTCGACGCGCGCCACATTGGGTCTATGTGATTGGCTGCTGATGATGTCATCATACTTATATAATCAAGAAACCGTAGCAGCCAGCTTACCATTCCCTAACGTGAGCAACGTACAGGACGTCGTGAAGAACATCGCCGCGACACTGAAGAACGGGTCCCACCCCCATTCAGATCTCCCATACCCCTTCACCCCACCCGGCCAGCCAAAGCCTCCCCTCCCCCATCAACCGCTCGACCTACGGACATATAGATGGCGTACCATATTAGCAGAAGCAGCCACGGACAAAGAGTTAGCCATCATCAACTCTTACCCTATATTCACGCCCTCCCAATGGGACAACCTGGTCGACGTTACAGAATCGTGGGTATGGGAAGAGTTCCGGTCGGGTAGGAGAGAGAGAAGGAAGAAGCTTCCCGATGAAATATTTGCCAGAGACGAACTTAGACAGAAAGGGCAATTACAGGGCCAAGTTCAGTAATGAACACACGCTAGGCAATTACCAGGCGTAGCGGAGACTTCTACTATAACCACCGGCCAGTCACTTACGCCGTTCGTTTTCCATTTCTCTCACTGTCCCTCTCACTATCCTTTAATCTTTCTTTTATTTTAAAATAAAAAATATAAAAAATCACAAAAAAAAGGAAAAATGCAGAAAAGCCAAGCAGCACGATAAGCCATGTAATTTTCTAGCCAAACCGTCATGCCAGAAGGTGAAGCACCTCGTGCGCTAGAACTTCGCCCTCAGTCGAGGATATCTGCCTCCTTCAAATGTGCAGCCCCGGCAGTTAGTGAACGCCTGACGACGATGGCGGAGATGGTCATCGAAAGCGCGAGGATTTTATTCGAATTGACGCGGCTTGAAAACCGAGAACGTTTTATTCATTTCGGAAATGTTTCCGCTCTTGGCCCGAATGCCAGTGATCATAACCTTTTGGACGTCAGATAAATTGCTCCTTTTCCGCATTACGACAACGACTTCATTGTTGTCCGCGTCCCTCTGAAACGCCTTACGTAGCCTACACTGCTAATTCCTCCACTTGCCATCTGTGAGTCGTTATTGCACATTGACGTGGAATATAGACCGTGGTCACATTAATGTGACTGGACCGTGTATATGGGAGTTCGATTCTCTAGAGAATCGATGGAGTGTGGTTTAATAGTAACTCTGTAATTGTCAAAATTGCTTTTTGGCCTACCACCATCTACATCTGCTTCTGCACCTACATTTACACAGATACTCCGCAAGTCACCGTACGGCACGTGGTGGAGGGTACCCTGTACCACTACTGGTCAGGTCCTTCCCTGTTCCACTCGCAAATGAGCGCCTTACGGAACCTAATATCTCTCATTTTATTTTCATGATCCTTACCCGGGAACAATGTTGGCGGCCATAGAATCGTTCATCAGTCAGCTTCAGATGCTGGTTCTGTTAAATTTTCTCAATAGTGCCACTCGAAAAGAACATCGCCTTCCCTCCAATGATGCATCTGTGTAACACTTTCGTGTTTTCAAACCTATGGGTAAAAAAATCTAGCAGCTCGCCTCTGAATTACTTCGATGTCTTCCTTTAATCAGACCTAGTGCGGATCCCAAACACTCTAGCAACACTCGAAAATGATTTGTACTCGTGTGTGACGTGCCACTTTCTTTACGGATGAAACATACTTTTCTAAAATCCTCACAATTAACTGAATTCGACCATTCGCCTTCCGTGCTACAATCCTTACATGCTCGTTCCATTTTATATCGTTTTGCAATGTTATACCTACATATTTAATCGATGTGTCTCTGTCAATCAGCAGGCTACTAACTCTGTACTGGAACATTATGGGTTTGTTTTTCTTACTCATCTGCATTAATTTACATTTTACTACATTTAGAGCTAGCAGCTATTTATCAGACCAACTAGAAAAAGTCATCCTGTATGCTTCTACAATCAATCAACGACGACATTACCCTGCCGGTCGGTGTGGCCGCGCGGTTCTAGGCGCTCCAGTCTGGAACCGCGCTACCGCTACGGTCGCAGGTTCGAATCCTGGCTCGGGCATGGATGTGTGTGATGTACTTAGGTTAGTTAGGTTTAAATAGCTCTAAGGTCTAGGGGTCTGATGACCTCAGATGTAAAGTTCTATAGTGCTCAGAGCCATTTGAACGATTTGACATTTCTCCGTACACCACAGTACCATTAGCAAATAGCTGCATATTGCTGCTCACCCTATCCGCCAGATCAATTATGTATATAAAGAATAACAACGGTACTATCACACTTCCCAGGGGCACTTCTGGCGATATCCTTGTCTCTGATGAACACTCGCTGTAGAATACAACGTACTGTGTTCTGTTACTTAACAAGTCGTCGAATCACTCACATATGATTGTAAAACGGTAGATGTAAGTGGTCCGAGAGCATTCTGGTTTTAATTTTGATGTCTGCAGATTTTGCGCTTGCTCTCTGATGGGCTATGTTCCCTATTTTACAGTCGGATAATTTTACAATATATTGGCACGCACTGCACTTGAAAATAGCCTGCAAGGCCGAAATTGATCAGTTGTGCAATAAGCGATAGAGCTAACACTTGTCAGCAACAGATGCTGTGGAAACCTTTAAATTGTCTTTTAAAGCGCGACTTCTTTAAAACAGTGAAAATTAGTTGCAAAGATGTTTCATGGCACAATCTATCAATCTTAGATATTGATACGGTTTTATACACTGAGGATCCAAGGAAACTGGTACATCTGCCTAATATCGTGCAGACCCCCCACCCCCTCTCACCAAGCACGCAGAAGTGCCGCAACACGATGTGGCACGAACACAACTAATGCCTGAGTAGTGTTGGAGGGAACTGACACCGTGAATCCTACAGGGCTGTACATAAATCCGTAAGAGTACGAGCGGTTGGAGATCTCTTCTGAACAGCAAGTTGCAAAGCATCCCAGATATGCTCATTAATGTTCGTGTCTGGGGAGTTGGGTGGCCAGCGGAAGCGTTTAACCTCAGAAGAGTATTCCTGGAGCCACTCTGCACCAATTCTGGACGTGTGGTGTTTCACACTGTCCTGCTGGAATTGGCCAAGTCCGTTAGACTGTACAATGGACATGAATGGATGCAGGTGATCAGGCAGGATGCTTACGTACGTGTCACCTGTCATAGAGGTATCTAGGCGTATCAGCGGTACCATATCACTCCAACTGCACAAGCCCCACACCATTACAGAGCCTCTACCAGCTTGAACAGTCCCATGCTGATATGCGGGGTCCATGGAGTCATGAAGTTGTCTCCATACCCGTACACATTCATCCGCTCGATACAATTTTAAACGAGACTCGTCCAACCAAGCAACAAGTTTCCAGTCATCAACAGTCTAATGTCGGTGTTGACGGACCCAGGCGAGGGGTAAAGCATTGTGTCGTGCAGTTATCAAGGGTACACGAGTGGGCCTTCGGCTCTGAAATCCCATATCGGTGATGTTTCCATAAATGGTTCGCATGCTGACACTTGTTGATGACCCAGCACTGAAATCTGCAGCAATTTGCGAAAGGGTTGCACTTCTATTACGTTGAACGATTCTCTTCAGTCGTTGTTGGTCCCTTTCTGGCAGGATCTTTCTCCAGCCGCAGCAATGTCGGAGATTTGATGTTTTACCGGATTCCTGATATTCATGGCAAACTCGTGAAATGGATCAAATGGCTCTGAGTACTGTGGGACCTAACATCTGAGGTCATCTGTACCCTAGGCTTAGAACTACTTAAACGTAACTAACCCAAGGTCATCACACACATCCATGCCCGAGGCAGGATTCGAACCTGCGACTGTAGCAGTCGCGCGGTTCCGGACTGAAGCGCCTAGAACCGCGTGGCCACCGCGGTCGGCTCTTATATAGGCGTTGCCGACTGTAGCGCCATATTGTGCCTGTTTACATATCGCTGTATATGAATATGCAGGCCTATACCAGTTTCTTTGCCCATTTAGTGTACTGTTTTCCGGTATCGTTTGTAACATGCAATTTTTTTAAGTTTGTAAACCCAGTAAACTAATTTGCTTGTCAGTTCGTGAGAACAGATGAGAGGGGAAATGAGACATTAAAAAGGAATGGTGAAAGAAACAAAGGAGCAACTGAAGCAGTTGCGCGCTAAAATACAAATTACGACTGAATCGAGCGGGGCAAAGGCGGCTAATGCCGCGGGTTCATCTGGCGCTTTACGGCGGCGCTCTCGGCGTGCCCTTTGTGGCGCCGGTGCCGTTCGTAATTATGTGCAGCGCCGCGTAATGAAGCGAACGCGCGCCGTTGTGAAGGGCGGGACGGCGGGTTCTCGGCCTAGACCCACCCGCCTGCGACGCCGTTCAGAGCCCTAAGCACGCCCTCGTGGCGGCTCTAGTGGAGCGCTGCGGGCTGTGGGGCACACGAGTGCTGCCCGCTTTGTATAGCACGGCTTATCGAAACAACGGCGGCGGGCGAGGGGACAACAGTTAGCTTGGGCCGCGGGTGGCGGGGAGACAGCAGTTAGCTTGGACCGCCACCCCCCCCTCCCCCCCCCCCAACCAAAGACAAATTTCCTGGATTGGGCGCTCCATTCAGATGCCTGCCGAAATGCTGAGAGGAGATGCAAATTTATGAGGAGCTGAAGCTTGTAAGAAGACCGCGCTCGTTTCACGATTTTTATGTTTTCGTCCTTCATCAGTCATGAAAGAAAATTTTTTCCTACGGGATTCCCGTATTCCTGAGAGACATAGTGGCAAAATTGTGATCATCAACAGCAACTACAGCAACAGTTATATGATGATCCAACCTGATGAACTCTGACAGTTGTGGCATTGAAATATCCAGAGTGTTTGAAAGTCTCTCTATCAAGCTTCTAGAGCTGACACGACACGTAATGGGCAAAAATTGCTTAGCTTCGCGATGAAGCTACGTGTCCTGTATATGTTATGCCCCTGAGCAGCTGCAGGGCTGCACTCTATGGCGTGCCTATGCTTGGCGTGTTGCCTATCATCTGCTCCATATAGAGTTGTAAAACTATCGTACGCCGATGTAAGTACACTACTGGCCATTATAATTGCTACACCAAGAAGAAATTCACGTGATAAACGGGTATCCATTAGACAAATATATTATGCTAGGACTGACATGTGAATACATTTTCATGCAATTTCGGTGCATAGATCCTGAGAAATCAGTACCCTAGAACAACCATCTCTGGCCGTAGTAACGGCCTTGATACGCCTGCGCATTCAGTTAAACAGAGCTTGGATGGCGTGTGCAGGTACAGCTGCCTATGCAGCTTCAACACCGTACCACAGTTCATCAAGAGTAGTGACTGGCGTATTGTGACGGGTCAGTTGCTCGGCCACCATTGACCACACGTTTTCAATTGGTGAGAGATCTGGAGAACGTGCTGGCCAGGGCAGCAGTCGAACATTTTATGTATCCAGAGCCGGCCGTGGTGGCCGAGCGTTTCTACGCGCTACAGTCTGGAACCGCGCGACCGCTACGGTCGCAGGTTCGAATCCTGCCTCTAGCATGGATGTGTGTGCTGTCCTTACGTTAGTTAGGTTTAAGTAGTTCTAAGTTTTTGGGGACTGATGACCATAGATATTAAGTCCCATAGTGCTCAGAGCCATTTGAACCAAGCCTGTATCCAGAAAGGGCCGTACAGGACCTGCAACATGCGGTCGTGCGTTATCCTGCTGAAATGTAGGGTTTCGCAGAGATCGAATGAAGGATAGAGCCACGGGTCGCAACACATCTGTAAAGTAACGCCCACTGTTCAAAGTGCCGTCAAAGCGAACAAGAGGTGACCGAGACGTGTAACCAATGGCACCCCATACCATCACACTGGGTGATACGCCAGTATGGCGATGACGAATACACGCTTCAATTGTGCGTTCACCGCGATGTCGCCAAACACGGATGTGACCGTCATGATGCTGTAAACAGAACCTGGATTCATCCGAAAAAATTACGTTTTGCCATTCGTGCACCCAGGTTCGTCGTTGAGTACACCATCGCAGGCGCTCCTGTCTGTGATGCAGCGTTGAGGGTAACCGCAGCCATGGTCTCCGAGCTGATAGTCCATAATGCTGCAAACGTCGTAGAACTGTTCGTGCAGATGGTTGTTGTCTTGAAAACGTCCCCATCTGTTCACTCAGGGATCGAGACGTGGCTGCAAGATCCGTTACAGCTATGCGGATAAGATGTCTGTCATCTCGACTGCTAGTGATACGAGGCCGTTGGGATCCAGCACGGCGTTCCGTATTACCCTCCGTATTACCGATTCCATATTCTGCTAATAGTCATTGGATCTTCACCAACGCGAGCAGCAATGTCGCGATACGATAAACCGCAATCGCGATAGGCTAGAATCCGACCTTTATCAAAGTCGGAAACATGATGGTACGCATTTCTCCTCCTTACACGAGGCATCACAACAATTTTTACCACGCAACGCCGGTCAGCTGCTGTTTGTGTCTGAGAAATCGGTTCCAAACTTTCCTCATGTCAGCACGTAGTAGGTGTCGGCACCGGCGCCAACCGTGTGTGAACGCTCTGAAAAGCTAATCATTTGCATATCACAGCATGTTCTTCGTGTCGGTTAAATTTCGCGTCTGTATCACGTCATCTTCGTGGTGTAGCAATTTTAATGGCCAGTAGCGTAAGTTATGCCACTGAGCAGCCACAGGACTGCACTCTATGGCTAACCTATGCTTTGCGTGTTGCCTATCATCTACTCCGTACAGAGTTTTAAAACTACCGCACGCTGTTGTAACTGTAGACTACAGGAGTTTTCCTAATAGCATTGTACAGCTAAGATAGTAATCGCGTTACCTGTATGTTATATGTGTTACATATCTATTGGGCCATAACTCATTTCAACCGCTTTTTTTGCGTGTGCAATCAGTCTCTTACTAGATTCTTGTTGAAACAGGAAGCGAGGGACCATTTAGAAACTGAGTGAGTGTACATAAAGGACCGACTAACCTACGCGACGTTTCTGTTCTAGCTAGTTATCCTCCTGTCTCTTACTTAAAAATAAACAATATTTATAGCAAAATTGTGTCCGCAGCTCGTAATCTTGCGGTAGCGTTCTAGCTTCTCGCGCACGGGGTCCCGGGTTCGATTCTCGACGGGGCCAGGGATTTTCCCTGCCTCGAGGTGACTAGGTGTTATTGTGTTGTCTTCACCATCATCCCCATTACGGTCGGAGGAAGGCAATGGCAAACCAGCTCCGCTAGGACCTTGCCTAATACGGCGGTGTGGGTTTCCCGCATCGTCCCCTACGCTCCTCGGAGTATGGGACCTCATCATCATCATAACAAAACTTAAATTGTCAGTGTTTAATTAAGGTTTTATTCGAAAATTATTGAAGTGTAACGTGAAACAGAGGCATGCTGTCGTAAAAATAAAAAACTATACAAATTTATCATACAGCGTTAGAAAACCCAATTTCCTGAAGAAAAGATAAAGTTTACCGAACGCAAAAGAACATATCAAACTTGCTTCTCTGGTATCAACGATCGATACCACAGTTGATAGGGGTTGCGGATATCGACCGCGGTCCGTAATAAATATCACTGGACCCGGGAGTCACGACTAGCGCCGCTCCGCGGCTTGTGACAACTATCTAGCGAGCTGTCGTCCACTCTTGCTCGGGACGTCAACTAGGAATGTAGCACAGCTTTCAGCTGATGGGAAGCAACCTGTAACAAGGCGCTTAGTCACGTATGGCATAAGTAATGCCTCTTTAGATATCTGTTTCTAATTATATGTATGCAGCGTAACACAATTTAAGTACAATATATACTACTTTTTACCCACGACTACTAATTATTTCAGTCGTTGCAGATACAGACTATGCAGCCAGCTCCTTACCGACTTCACTGCCAAACCTGCAACATATGTTTCTATTTAGCATTGGCCACCTGTCATCATAACAACTGACGACGAGAATCATAACAGCTTCAATACTTCGTCAAGCTTACACAAAACATGTTTCTGTCATTCATACACAACTTTCACACCTATCAAGAATGACAGGAAACTCTTGCCTTTGATCACGATGAAGAATGTCGTTTTCCATACAAAATAACAACAATAATTATATAGATTATTTATATTGTGCATGTAAACTGTACTTGCTGCAAAAGTAATTGATTTGGTAACATAAAAGTGCAGAAGTTACGAAACCAAGTAATTTTGCTTATAAAATACAATTTGTATTTTACAAGGATATAAAATACTCAGTTGTCTAACACTGAACGATGTGCAGTTCTAATCCTGTGCAAAACAGACGAAAAATGAATGGAAGGTCTCGACTCCCAGTTTCCCTCTCATAAATTTAATTACTCTATTTTCCTTAGCAATGCTATCAATTCTATCGGTAATCCTACCATTTACTACTCCATTTACGTGCTGTAGCAAAAATACCGAACCGTAGTTTTGGTAGAACGCTACTCTAGGAATAACTTTTATCTGTTCAAATGATTCACTGGCGCTCCCTGGAGACGCTAGGTGTTGTTCTGCATTGATTATTTCCCTGAGAGGCAGCAGGGCGTAGGCACTCTGCTGCGTGCGTATGCCTTGCGTGTTGCCAGTCGTCTGCCCCGGGAACGGACTCAGCAAAATTAAATTTCCTGATTCGCTCCTAAGATCCCTTTGTCCACTTAGAGACACTCATACTTAAGGTTCTCTTGTTGTAAATCACTGCCATTTTACTGAGGTAAGTACTGTGCAGCACGTCTGATTAGTAGACACTGATAGTCCGGTGAGATCCCGTCATCCCGGGGCCGGCGAATATTAGCGTTGCGAGGAAGCGTCAGTGAACATTTTGCCTCTTAACAAAACTTGCTTCCCATGTCCGCCTGCTTATCTGGGGGCCGGCACGGTAGCTCAGCGTGTTCGGTCAGAGGGTTTGCTACCCTGTGTAATAAAAAAAAATGAGTTAATGGATCAACGACGAACTGAAACGGGTGTCTTGCGACGTCCGCCCCGAGCAGGTGCAACGAACTAAAACGAACAAAATGAGATTAAGGAAAAAAAAGGTGGGTGGTAACGTGCTCGCCTCCCATGCAAGCGGGCCCGGGTTTGATTCCCGGCCGGGTTGGAGATTTTTTCCGCTCTGGGACTGGGTGTTGTGTTGTTCTCATCTTCATTTCATCCTCATCACCGGCACGCAAGTCGCCCAATATGGCGACGAATGACATAAGAAATAGGGGCCTCCCGGCCAACTATGCCATTGCCTCATTTCCACTATTTTTATTTATTTATTTATATTACTTTATTTTATTTTTTGCTTCTCATGACGTGATCAGCCATCCTCAGACGTTTGATGCAAAGTCTTTGGAACGCCCTGTACACACTGTCAGCTGAAAAATATCCAGACATCCCAACGTAAATGCGGAATTTACCACTAGATGTCACCAGTATAAAAGGTGAGGAGTATTATTTTTTTATTGCCAGTACAGAAGCAGTAACTTCTGAATGTCTCATTTGTCTCGGTCAACAGAGCACAATGACGTAGAATGTACAGCAATCTTTGGATGTCACCTGAGTAATAACTCCATCGGGGACATTCTCACCCTTCTAATGCCACCAAAATCGATTGTTGGTGATATGATTGTGAAGTGCAAACGCGAAGCAACAGCCACGGCTAAACCAAGACCCGGTAGATAGTTCAAATAGCTATGAGCACTATGGGACTTACCATCTGAGGTCATCAGTCCCCTAGAACTTAGAACTAGTTAAACCTAACTAACCTAAGGACATCACACACATCCATGCCCTAGGCAGGACTCGCACCTGCGACAGTAGCAGCAGCGCGATTCCTGACAGACCCGGCAGACCTCATGTACTGACGGAGAGGTACCGCCGGCCGAAGTGGCCGTGCGGTTAAAGGCGCTGCAGTCTGGAACCGCAAGACCGCTACGGTCGCAGGTTCGAATCCTGCCTCGGGCATGGATGTTTGTGATGTCCTTAGGTTAGTTAGGTTTAACTAGTTCTAAGTTCTAGGGGACTAATGACCTCAGCAGTTGAGTCCCATAGTACTCAGAGCCATTTGGAGAGGTACCGTTGAGAATTGCGGAGATTGGTTTGAAACAATAACATGAAATGAGCAGAAGGGATCACTCGTGAGTTCCGAAGTATTAGCAACTGTCCAGCTAGCACAATGACTGTGCGTAGGATGTTGAAAAAAAATGCTATAGAATAATTGAGCACCTTCTGTTAAGCCACACATTTCTGTAGTCAGTGCCAAGTGACACTTGTAGCTTTTTACAGTAAACAGCGACTGTAAACGAATGATTTCGATTGATGAATTACGCTATATCCTGCGACAAACTGATGGAAGGGTCTGGGTTTCCAGAATTCCTGTAGAACATTGCCTGCCGTCGCGTGTTCTGCCAATAGTGAAGTGAGGAGGAGACGCCATTGCGGTATTGAGGTGTTCTTCGTGGTTAGTATGTGGTCCCATTATTGCGCTTAAGAATATGATAAATGCGCAAGAATATGAACTCATTTTACAACATTGTGTCTTGCGTACAACAGAGTAACAGTTCGGGGGCGATGACGTTTATAACAGCTAGACAACGCACCGTGTCACAAAACAGCATCTTTGACGCAATGGTTTGTGGATAATCCTGGAATGGACTGACCTGCCCAGAGTCCCGAAATCAACCCAATGGAGTACCTTAGGTTGAGTTAGAACGTCGACCTCGCCTAGACTCGAGCGTCCAACACTCTCATTTCTTGAGGAAGAATGGGATATCATTCTTTCACAGGGATTCAGACAGGTCCCTTGCCTCCAGCAGAGATCAAGCCGACGCAAAGGCGAAGGGTGGACACATCCTATATTAATGTCCAGTAATAGGTGTCCAGATACTTTTGGTCAAATGGTGTATTTGTCAGAATATTAACAAAAACTGAATCTGTGCATTGATTCTCAAGGCCTGTTAATATAGACTGTGACAAAAATAAAGTGAAAAGCCTTGGGAATTGGGTCTATAGATTCTTGTTTAATTTTTGGCTCCTTTCTCGTGAAGCAGAGATTCTAGTGGATCATTCCAGTTTTGAGGTATGTTGCATTCGTGAGACACCCGGCAAATAATTTTACGAGAGCCTTTCTTACTGCTTTTCCTCCATATTTTACCACTAATATTGAAATATTACCATTTTCTACAGTTTTCCTCTTCCTCAAAACTAGACTTTACTTGTAAATACAATTTGTCACTACTTCTGGAAAGCTATCGCTTTCATTGTAAACTACCTTCGTTCATCCAATGAACTGCAGAAATATTTAAAGAAAACTTCGAATGGTTGAACAACTTTGTGCGTGTTTTTAGTTGCTTTGCCATCGTCCATCTTAACGGGTGGAATGATATGCCTACCCACATATGTTTAAATTTGATTTCTTCATTCTTTTATTGTTTTCTACCGTTTCTCTTACCAAATTTTCATTATATCTTCTGATATCCTTCAAAGATTACTTCCAAATTGTTTTATTTGATTTGGCATATTCTGCCTAGTATTTATGTCGTCTGCTTGAAAGTCGTGTCTTGTCTTTAATAGCTGCACTGTCCAGTTCGAGATTTTCTTTTCTTTTGTTTTGTGCTCGCATCTCGTGGTCGTGCGGTAGCGTTCTCGCTTCCCACGGCCGGGTTCCCGGGTTCGATTCCCGGCGGGGTCAGGGATTTTCTTTGCCTCGTGATGGCTGGGTGTTCTGTGATGTCCTTAGGTTAGTTAGGTTTAAATAGTTCTAAGTTCTAGGGGACTGATGACCATAGATGGTAAGTCCCATAGTGCTCCGAGCCATTTGAACCATTTTTGTTTTGTTTTGTTTGTACAAGCAACATTTTCTGCAGTATGCATAAGTGCCTTCGTTAAGTTATCATAACTTTTCTTTCTGTTCGCGCCACTTTCATTTTCGAAGAACTGAGCTTGATGCTTTATCTAGTCTAATATACTTCCCTGTCCTGAAATAAATTCTCATAATTGGACTTCAAAGTTCTGTTTGACCATTCAGTCTATGTGATTAAAATTGTTTTAATATTCTTCCTTTGCCAGTATGTTCAGATATAAGCAGAATCTTTCTTTATTTTCTTTATATCAGTTAAGTTACTATTTATTGTAATTCTATAAGAAGCTAAGCCCAAGACTCGAGTTGGTGCTATAACTTCATACTAAAGATGGGTGCAGCTGAGAGGCATTTTATTTGTGATCCAAATACCGATATTGTCACTAGTATACGTTTTGTGGCGGTATTTCGATTTTCTTTTACCTGTTGATATTTCGGTAGGGAAGCTCCGTTCCCAGTTACTCTTATCACCCGATGTTAGCAAATTTGTCGGATATCAGACTGTTGTGGTGATATGTGTACAGTGGAAGATCCGACAAGCAAAGGAATTTTAAGAGACTGTCGCGAAGTTAAAGGACTACAGCTTCATTAGGCTATGACGAAAATTCTCGACTGAAACTTGTCAACTCTGAAAACTGGGATTCTGGTCAGGTAAATACAAATACAGGGAATCAATTATAGATCCCTATGTGTAGCAGAGATGCTAACGAGCCTCGATTCTCGGCCCGGTTGGAGATTTTCTCTGCTCGTGGACTGGGTGTTATGCGGCCGGCACGGTAGCTCAGCGTGTTCGGTCAGAGAACTGTTTCGCCTCTGTAATAAAAAACTGAGAGGAAGGATCGACAAATGAACTTGACCGGATGTCATGTGACGTCCGCAACGACCAAACACAACGATCATCAACGAACAAAATGAAAAAAAAAGGTTCAGTCCGATAGAGCGTCTGCCATGTAAGCAGGAGATCTCGGGTTAGAGTCCCGATCGAGGCCCACATTTTCAACTGTCTCCTGTCATATTTATCAACGCCTGTAAGCAGCTAATGGTCTGGATTTCATTTTAATTTGATTCATCGACAGCTGCAAGATCTTCATATATTCATAAAGCGGAAGAAGGTCGCAGACTTATATGATGAAAGCTACATCTCCAGAACTACGAAGAACTGGAAAGCATTATGCACGACAGCGGAGACGAACCTCTACTTTGTGTCATATGAGGCAGGTTACAGTGTTGTTCATAATACTGCTACTAAAGCGTTGAACTGTTATGGAGTTTTTGAGGCGTCATTATTATTCTGGAATGTCTACAACTACATCCAACTGATATTCTGCCAATCACATTTAAGTACCTGGCAGAGGGTTCAACGAACCACCTTCACAATGATTCTCGCGCGGGGAAAACGAACTCCTAAATCTTTCCGTGCGAGCTCTGGTTGCCCCTATTTTATTATGATGATTGTTTTTTCCTATGTAGGTTGGCGTCAATAAAATATTTTCGCATTCGGAGAAGAAGATAGGTGATCGAAATTTCGTGAGCAGATTCTGCCGTAACGAAAAGCTCCTTCGGTTTAATGATGTCCACCCGAAACCCTGTATGATTTCAGTGACACTCTCTCCCCGATTTCGCGATAATACAAATAAATGGGTGAGTACTCATTATTGTAGAACAGTAAGTGTCTGGCATCTTATCCTTATCTTGCACGAGGAAGAAGGACTAAGTGCAAGACCAACACATCAATCTATCGTCAATAACATGTTAATAACTATATTTTCTTACCCGACGAGCTAAATCCGACAATAAATACAATAACAGATAGAAATGGACATTCAAATTATGTTATATGGAATATGACTGGATCAAAACGTATTTTGTTCAGTGAATTTGTTCAAAACATATTCAGTACAGTTTAAAAAATTAAAATGTCCCCTTCATGCACTGGGAAATGATTTCAATCATGATAAATTTTGCAACATAACCGATATACCTAGGCCCTGATGTCGAGAATTTTGGCATATTTCGTTTGGTTAGGAAGCGAAACACTTTTCTTTTTATTTTTCGCTTCCTGTAAAATTATGATGTCTGCACATAATACTATTTGAAACTATGCTCCTCATGTTGCTCTACATGGAAACGTAAGGCAAGACATGATTGTTGTCAAGGCTCCGGTTGCGAACTCTGACCACCAAGAGGAAGGTGCGCCATGCTATGCACCAAGCACATCGTAGCGCTTCCATATTTCCTCTTGCCGTACGAGAACAAGTAATAGGCTCCTTGCAATGTTCTGTGTCCTCCTGCACCATTAGCGCAGACTAACAGAAGCCGAACTAGGGAATTACCGTCCTATATGAAGAATTCCGCTAAAATCACAACATAAACGGCTGCGTTTGGGCTGGTGCCGTGTCCGGGAAGCATGCACTGCTGGTGAATGGCGTCGCATTGTGTTCAGCGATGGCTCAAGGTGCTGCACTACCACTGATGACCATCCTTACCAAGTATGGCGACGACCTGCGGAGAGGTTCCATTCCTCCAATGTTTTGAAGAGGCACAGCGGTGTTACTGCAGGCGTCATTGTGTGGGGCACCATCGGGTATGACCTTAGGTCACGGAAGAAACGCCATAGTGCCACGTCACGGACATCCTGCGTTCTCATACAGCACCTCTCATGCGACAATATCGTGGTGTCATTTTTCAACAGGACAATGTTCGTCCACACATGGTTCGTGTGTCTATGAACCGTCTGCGCGATGCTGAGGTATTCCTGCGGCCGGCAAGAGCCGCATACTGTCCCCTGAAGAACATAATACAGATCATCTGGCACGGCAACTCCATCTCAGAGCCCACGAGGTGCGACAATAAAGTAATGAGACTGAGTTTCTTTGCAAGATGTGGCAACCCTGCAGGCTTGCGTAGGCACAATATCTTTGACCTTGGTCTATAAGCTGCTTCTAGTCCAAGCGGCACATCGATGCAACTGCTGCCGGCCGGTGTGACCGAGCGGTTCTAGACGCTTCGGTCCGGAACCGTGCTGCTGCTACGGTCGCAGGATCGATTCCTGCCTCGGGCAGGTGTGTGATGTCCTTACGTTGGTTAGGTTTGAATAGTTCTAAGTCTATGGGACTGATGACCTCAGATGTTAAGTCCCATAGTGCATAGAGACATTTGAACCATTTTTTTTTATGCAACTGCCCAGTCGTGAGTTGTGCTGTAATACGTTAACACGAGTTTGTGTGTCTCGTCACGGAAATGGAACTGCGTAATATTGCGGAATGGTATGCCATTTATTTTTGCGTTAAATTGGGTGAAAACGCGACGACAACTTACGGTAAGCTTCAGAAGGCTTTTGGAGAGGAGGTTATGTCAAGAGCTCAAGTTTTTCCTTGGCATAAAATGTTTAGTGAAGGCAGAACGAATGTTGAAGATGAAGACCGCAGTGGACGACCTTCAACCTCACGGGCGATGTCAACTTGGCCAGGGTGCGTGAACTCGTACGATCTGATCGAAGATTATGCGTGAAAATGATTGCAGAGGAACTGAACATCAATCGAGAAACGGTTCGTCTAATAATAACTGAAGATCTTGGTATGAGAAAGATTTCTGCAAAAATGGTCTCCAAAAATCTCACACCTCAACAGCGAGAAACATGGGAAAATGTGGCAGCCGATCTGTTAGAACAAATGGAAATCAATCCAGAATTGTTGGACCGTGTTATCACTGGTGACTAAAGTTGGTTTTTTTCAGTACGATCGAGAGACAAAACCCCAAAGTTCGCAATGGTGCTCAAAGGGATCAGCCAGATTAAAAAATGCTCGCCTGTCAAAGTCAAAAGTGAAATGCATCCTTGTCTGCTTCCTTGATTCCAAGGGAATCAAAACAAATTTCAGGACTACCACTGCCACCTTATTCACCAGATATCACTCCGTGCGACTTTTTTCTATTTCCAAGAGTCGAAACGGCGGTCAAGGGACACCATTTTCAAACAACACAAGATGCCCAAAAAGCTGTGACGAGATCTTGGAGGATATTACAGAAGATGAGTTCCAGAAATGTTACCATCAATGGCAGAAGCGCTGGAAAAAGTGTGTGCAATCACAAGGGAACTACTTTGAAGGAGACAACACTAAACTTGACTAAATCGGTAAGCAACATTTTATCACATCAGTCTCATTACTATATTGTCGCACCTCGTATGTCCAGGATATCAAAAGACTCTGAGCACTATGGGACTTAACTTCTGAGGTCATCAGTCCCCTAGAACTTAGAACTACTTAAAACTAACTAACCTAAAATCAAGCAAAACGAAGATTATGGAATGTAGTCGAATTAAGTCGGGTGATGCTGAGGGAATTAGATTAGGAAATGAGACACTTAAAGTAGTAAAGGAGTTTTGCTATTTGGGGAGCAAAATAACTGATGATGGTCGAAGTAGAGAGGATATAAAATGTAGACTGGCAATGGCAAGGAAAGCGTTCCGGAAGAAGAGAAATTTGTTAACTTCGAGTATAGATTTAAGTGTCAGGAAGTCGTTTCTGAAAGTATTTGTGTGGAGTGTAGCCATGTATGGAAGTGAAACAAGGACGATTAATAGTTTGGACAAGAAGAGAATAGAAGCTTTTGAAATGTGGTGCTACAGAATAATGCTGAAGATTAAATGGGTAGATCACGTAACTAATGAGGAGGTACTGAACAGAATTGGGGAGAAGAGGAGTTTGTGGCACAACTTGACAAGAAGAAGGGACCGATTTGTAGAACATGTTCTGAGGCATAAAGGGATCACAAATTTAGCATTGCAGGGCAGCGTGGAGGGTAAAAATCGTAGAGGGAGACCAAGAGATGAATACGCTAAGCAGATTCAGAAGGATGTAGGTTGCAGTAAGTACTGGGAGATGAAGAAGCTTGCACAGGATAGAGTAGCATGGAGAGCTGCATCAAACCAGTCTCAGGACTGAAGACAACAACAACAACGACAACCTAAGGACATCACACACATACATGCCCGAGGCAGGATTCGAACCTGCGACCCTAGCGGTCGCGCGGTTCCAGACTGTCGCGCCTAGAACCACTCGGCCACTCCGGCCGGCCCAGGATATGAAGGACGAGTTACAACAGTTTGAGCCATCTGGCCCCAAGAGAGAATAAAACGACTTTATGACTCCCTTCCTAACCGAACCAGTGCCTGTGTCTAGACCAGACGGTGTGCATGTTTATACTGATAACTTACCTCATACCGTGAAGTACCATGTAATTTGGCTCGGAATTCTAATCGCTAAAATACATCACATGCGCTCTCGGCTTGTGAAGTTTAATTTCGTCTCCTCGTCTCCTTCTGGGCACCTCACTTTGTCTGGGAGGCAGTGTGCTTCAGCAAGGTACGCAGGAGACCTGGCGAGTGTAGAGCTGCGGGTGCAGGGCGTAAGTCATGTCTCGATAGTGTAATATCATTGAGCTTTCCGTCGTACGAAATCTGTGAGTACCCTTGGAAAGGTATTCACCTAGCTGTGTATTAAATGATCAACTTACAAGAAGAAACCTATTCTTTGAAAGACATTAGTTTTATATAATTTACGTGACTGTAAAGATGCGCATCTAGCGCGAACCCTAATACATCGATTGCGCAGTCAAAGAAACATTTTAACAGAAGCTGAACTGAACGTTCCGCTTCGATCTAAATAAAAAATATGACTGTAGGAAACCTTTGTAGATCTTCAGATTTTATCGTACTACTTCTTGTAATGTGAAAACGTAAAGAAGGTCGTCTTTTAAGCCATAAAAGTGAGCGGTCTTGCCAGCGCGCAGACAACAGTTATTAATTAATAAAATTCAAGTAATTTATGTTCGATACTGTAGATCGGCAAGTTATTGTTATGAAGGTGTTGCACGGTGCAAGAATTGTCTCGAAGGAATGAGAAAAGTAATGAGTGTAATTTATGATAAACACGTGAACCAGGAAGCGAGCACAGGACAGGCTGAAATCTGATCGCACCAACACAGTCAGAAAATTACTTATGTAAGTTGTACTGTTTATAAATAAGCCCTAATTGCTTGTGAGAATTATTTGAATATATTTAGTGTTTACCACATTTCTTATTCTATTCTTTTGCTTTTTTTTATCTCCGTGCCACATTATTTTTGTAAATATCAAACACCCTTTACTACAGCAGAGAATACTACAGCATCCTGGTCGTAGACAGAAGGTCTCTTCTTGTTTTCTATACAACACATAGCCGCCCCATTTATTAATGATTTCATTTGAAAATGAAACTTTTTTATTGTTTATTGTTAAAGGTCCCTTAGGTAATTATAAAATTTATACTGATTGCGTAAAGGAATCCGGGTTGTTATTTTCCCAATAATAGAAGCCTTTGCGTAATCCAAAACTAGCCTCCTTCTGACAACGATCAGGAGCCGACCAGAAGACTGACGTCTTCCACCTCTTTCGTGTTTCTTGTGGCAAAGCTGTGCCGAATTGGGAACACGACATTCTAGTATGATGGTTCAAATGGCTCTGAGCACTATGGGACTTAACTTCTGAGGTCACCAGTCCCCTAGAACTTAGAACTACTTAAAGCTAACTAATCTAAGGACATCACACACATCCATGCCCGAGGCAGGATTCGAACCTACGACCGTAGCGGTCGCGCGGTTCCAGACTGTAGCGCTTAGAACCGCTCTGCTTCTAGTATGAAACACAACACATATATAATTATCAATTAAAATTGAAAAAATTGAAACACATTTTTTTTTCTTTTATCATACTAGAAGAGTTACAGCTTGTAAGAGCATTGCCCCGAAAAGCACAGCTCCAAGTTAGACTACTGGTCCGGAACACAGCTTTTTCTGTCATGAAATTTGTAAATGGCTCTGAGCACTATGGGACTTAACATCTGATGTCATCAGTCCCCTAGAACTTAGAACTACTTAAAGCTAACTAACCTAAAGACAGCAAACACATCCATGCCCGAGGCAGGATTCGAACCTGCGACCGTAGCAGTAGCGCGGTTTCGGACTGAAGCGCCTATAACCACTCGGCAACCGCGGCCGGCTATTTGTGAAAAATATACACTTTGTTGTAGGGGGTAAGATTTATTGAGTACACACTCTCCTAGTTTGGGGTTAGTCCATTTCCCTGCAATATCCTTTCTTGTAGATGTGGCAATACTGGCCCGCCGACCGCTGTAGCCGAGCGGTTCTAGGCGCTTCAGTCCGGAACCGCGCGACTGCTACGGTCGCAGGTTCGAATCCCGCCTCGGGCATGGATGTGTGTGATGACCTTAGATTAGTTAGGTTTAAGTAGTTCTAAGTTCTAGGGGACTGATGACCTCAGATGTTAAGTCCCATAGTACTCAGAGCCATTTGAACCATTTTTGAATACTGGCCCGGCATACAATTCTCATCTGACAGGAAGTTTCACAATAGGAATGAGTGTTTGAATATTTTAACCCCACACCTCCGCCGCCGTAACGATTGTGCCTTCCCCCTTAGTGGGAGCGTGAAGGGGAGGTGTTTATAAGGAAGTATCGTGGTTGTCATAAGAACCCTTATGACAGCTTGAGGCGGTGGCTGTAAGCAGGATGGGTCGCTTCGCGCTGCGCGGTTTCGTAACGAAGCACGGGGAGGTCGGCACGCGCCAAATGACGGCGTTGAAGTGGCAGCGGAGTCGAGGGCCCTGGAGAGTCGCTAACTAGCGGCCGGCAAGTGGCAGCGCCGGAGAGCTGGGGCCAGCCAGCTAGCAGTCGCAGGATGTTGCACAAGGTCGCGCGGCGCCGACGTCTTCTTCATCGTCGCGGCAATACGAAACACTGACATTCGTCCGCGATTTGGAGTAGGGACTTGGCTACGATAGTTCCGTTGCTTCAACACTAGCAAATCACCCTCATCCGCATCTTGTCGTAAAGGATGTTTCATTTCTCATTCCATAATTTTGATTGTCGCTAACCACATGTAGATCCTCGACCTCTACTCTCGAAATTTAGGTCTGAGTGTGCCGTACTCTGCAGCGGAATGTACGCTGTGGTGATAGAATATATGAATATAGGAACTGTTCTCGAAAGAACAGATACCATTGATGACCGTGCAGCTTCTTTCGAGTAAATGATGATTAATTGAAACCCTCAGCTCCGAACAGCTGTTGATATACCTCGATAGGGACAGCTGAAAATATGTACCCCAACCGGGACATGAACCCGGGATCTCCTGCCTACATGGTAGACGCTCTATACATCTTTTTTTTCCATTTTTGTTCGTTGTTGATATTTGGGTTTGGTCGTTGCGGACGTCACATAACATCCGTTTAAGTTCGTTTGTTGATCCTTCCACTCAGGTTTTTTATTTTTATTTTTATTATTATTACAGACGCCAACCAGCACTCTGACCGAACGTGAATAGCGCGACTGCAGGGACTTACCCCTGCACGCTTCCCATGAGACCCACATTGCCAACTGTCCACAATCTACATACGTAATGTTCCTAATAGACATTTGCCCATCCATTCATTACTCGCGCCAACTAAGAGTTCGGGCAACCTGTACGCATTCGCACACACGAAGGTCAATGGCCGGGTAGCCTTTAACTGCCGGCCGGGGTGGCCAAGCTGTTAAAGGCGCTACACTCTGGACCGCTACGGTCGCAAGTTCGAATCCTGCCTCGGGCATGGATGTGTGTGATGTCCTTAAGTTAGTTAGGTTTAAGTAGTTCTAAGTTCTAGAGGACTGATGACCTTAGAAGTTAAGTCCCATAGTGCTCAGAGCCATTTGAACTATTTTTTAGCCTTTAACTATATATGAAAATGGTAAATGTTCTCGAAACAACAGATACCATTGATGACCGTGCAGCTTCTCTAGAATAAATGATAGTTAATTCAAACCCTCAGCTGCCAACAGTTGTTGTTGATATACCTCGATAGGGACAGCTGAAAATGCGTGCAAGGGATAAGACCCTGCAGTCGCGCTATTCATCTGTGTACTAGGTGGCTCAAATGGATAGATGGTTCAAATGGCTCTGAGCACTATGGGACTTAACTTCTGTGGTCATCAGTCTCCTAGAATTTAGAACTACTTAAACCTAACTAACGTAAAGACATCACACACATCCATGCCCGAGTCAGGATTCGAACCTGCGACCGTAGCGGTCGCTCGGTTCCAAACTGAAGAGCCTAGAACCGCTCGGCCACACCAACCGGCTCAGATGGATAGAGCGTCTGCCATGTAAGCTGGAGATCCCAGGTTCGAGCCCCGTTGGAGGACACATTTTCAGCTGTCCCTATCGAGGTATATCAACAACACCTGTTGGAAGCTGAGGGTTTCAATTAATTATCACTTATTGAAGTGATAAACGTCGTGGGATATCTCTTAATATCGTGTTGGACCTCCTTTTGCCGGCGGGGGGCAGCAACTCGACGTGACATGGACGCAATAAGTCGTTGGTAGTCCCCTGCACAAATACTGAGCCATGCAATCTCAGCTGCCTAGAATTGTGAAAGTATTGCCGGTGCAGGATTTTGTGCATGAACTGACCTCTCGAATACGTCCCATGTTGGGCGACCTGGGTGACCAAATCATTCGCTGGAATTGTCCAGAATGTTCTTCAAACCGATCGCGAACAACTATGGCCTTGTGACATGGAGCACTGTCATCCATAAAAACTCCTGCGTTGTTTTGGAACATAGAGTCCATGAACGGCTGCAAATGGTCTCCATGCAGACGAACATAACCATTTCCAGCCAACTATCGATTCAGTTGGTGCAGAGGACCCAGTCAATTCGATGTAAACACAACTTACACCATTATGGAGCCACCACCAGTTTCCACAGTGCCTTGTTAACTTGGGTCCTTGGTTTCATGCCGTCTGCGCCACATTCCACCCTACCATCAGCTCTTAACAACTAAAATTGGGACTCATCTGGTCAGGCCACCGTTTTCCAGTCGGCTAGCGTCCAACTGATATGATCATGAGCCCAGGAGAGGCGCTGCAGACAATGTCTTGCTCTTACCAAAGACAATCGTGTCGGTCGTCTGCTGCCATAGCCCATTAACGCCAAATTTCGCTGCACTGTCCTAACTGCGGTTATTTCCCGCAACGTTGCTTGTCTGTTAGCACTGGCAACTCTACACAAACTCCGCTGCTTCGGTCGTTAGGTGAAGGCCATCGGCCACTGCGTTGTCCATGGTGAGAGTTAAGCCCTGAAATCTGGTATTCTCGGCACATTCTTGGCATTGTGGATCGCGGAATACTGAATTCCCTAACGATTTCCAGAATGAAATGCCTAATGCTTCTATCTCCAACTACCATTCCGCGTTTAAAGCCTGTTAAGTCCTGTTGTGTGGCAATAATAAGGAAGGAAACCCATTCACATGAATCACCTGAGTACAAATGGCAACTCCGTGAACGCATTGCCCTTTTACATCTTGTATACGCGTTAGTACTGCCATCTGTATTTGTGCGAATCGCTGTCACATGAGTTTTGCGCCTCAGTGTAGGCTGCTGCAGTTGGATGAAGTGACAAGCAACCGACGCATAGAAGTTTTAAAAGCTCTATACATTCAGAAGTTCAAGGCTACGCGTCATTCTCTTTTCTAATTACCTCACAAATGCCATATCCTTGTGCCACTTTACTCAACGTATCAAAGAATGCAAGGACTGCAGCAATCGATAGCTTGGTACAGAACTTATCCTTGCAGAGTGTCTGCGATTTAAGAATACGCAAAAGGAATTGCGTGTTGAAACTTGTGAATTCCACAGACAACCTTCAGTGTCACACACAAGTCTTGTACACTCCGTGTATTATTCATATTTGGGCACCGTCACAGTATTAATTATTTTGTTGCCAATGCGGTAACTATCAGTCACAAACGGAGAGCCTCCAACGTAGGCTGATAAATATTATTTTCCATGCGGCAACAAGTTACATGATTTTGTGTGTGAAAGATAGTGAATCGCTTTGCACTGAATGACCTCTAACTCTGAAAGCACTGATGAGCCAGGACATTATAACCACCGACCGACTGTCAATATAAACCCGTCCAGGTGATAGCAGCATCACCCGGCAAGGAATGACTTCTAGACAGATACACGCACGGACGATGTAGTATCACTGAGCGTGCTGTCCGCGTGTAGAATGGGGAAGGCGCGCGATCTATCCGAATCTGGTCGAGGGCAGATTGTGATCAGCCGGAGGCTCGGCGCCAGTATTTCGAAAACTGCACGGGTGTTCGAAGAGTGCTGTGATGAGTGTCTTCAACACGTGGCGAAACCAAGCGGAAAGCATGGCCCGACGACGTGGGCTTCGGCGGCTGCCCCTCTTTACAGATGTCGGCCGTCGTAGGTTGGGCAGACCGATAAAAGAGGACAGTCGGCCAACTGTGGTGAGACTAATATCAGACTACATTGTTGGGCCGAGCACAAGGGTGTCTGAAGACACAGAGCACCGAACGTTCCTAACGATGTGCCTCTTGCCGGCCGGTGTGGCCGAGCGGTTCTAGGCGCTTCAGTTTGGAACCGCCCGACCGCTACGTTCGCAGGTTCGAATCTTGCCTCGGGAATGGATGTGTGTGATGTCCTTAGGTTAGTTAGGTTTAAGTAGTTATAAGTTCTAGTGGACTGATGACCTCAGATGTTAAGTCTCATAGTGCTCAGAGCCATTGGAACCATTTTTTGATGGGCCTCCGCAGCCGACAATCCATGAGTGGGCCAATGTTAACACTACAACATCGGCAACTACGACTGAAATAGGCACGTGACCATCGGCAATGGAAACTGCCAAAGTGAGAGGACGTTGCTTGGTCTGATTAATGCCGACACCTTCTTCACCGTGCCGAGGGGAGGAACAGAATACATCGTCTTCCAGGGGAACAGATCCTTCACAGCTGTACTACCTTGCGGCTCCACTGTACTTCTGGGAATAACCATGTGCGCATCCATGGGTCCAGTGGAGCTCGTGCAAGGCACCACGACGACCAAGGAGTGTCATACACTGGTTTCAGAGCACGTACAGCCGTTCATGACAACCTTTTCCCGACGGCAGTGGCATTTTTTAACGAGATAGTGCACCATGTTACAAGACTAGGGGTGTGTTGGAGTGGTTCGAGGAAGACAGTGGCGAGTTCCGATTCATGTGCTAGCCCCTCAATTCTCTAGATCTGAATCCGATCGAACACATCGCCCCCCACCCCGGAATTTACTGGAATTTGGAAACGCGTGCTCAGAAGTGGTGCCAACACCTTCAGTGACCTACCAAGGCCTCATTGCTTCCATGCCACGACGCATCACCGCTGTTATCCGTACCAAAGGTGGACATACCGGCTATTAGGTAGGTGGTCATAATATGGCTGATCAGTGCAAATGCACCACAAACATACAAAAGGTTTTGACGATTCTGTTTCATCTTCTCACAATCAAACAGGCGGACATTGGTCGTTAATGTAAAATGAAACGGTTTTAGTTTAAATAAAATACGCGTTTGTAACGCTGCTAAGCCAAACATTTAGAAAACCTCTGTAATAAAAGTATAAAAATTTAACGAACCGTTCGCCGCTCCTCGTGTAAACAGTTTTGTTTTTAGGAATGAGAACGCAAAGTTGAAAATATTCTACTGCTTTTTATTTATTTACGAGCCGGCCGTCCGTTTTGTTACAGGTCTGCGAAAATGCTTTATTGTTCGTATGACATTTCATTTGCCAGCGAGTGAAGTGGTGCAAAGGTTAAAGCATTTTATTCGGTTTTTTTTTTCAGCAACGATGTTTAAATCCCCTTCCGGCAATTCAGATGTAGGTTTTACGTGGTTTCTCTTAGTCAACTGCAACCAATACCGAGATGATACCTTCAAAAAAGCAACATCTCATTTCCCACCTGTGCCGTTACTATTTGTTCTCCATCTCCAGTCACCTCGTCATTGACTGGGGTTAAATCGTAATTTGGCTATTATTTTTGTGATCGCTTAATATTGCAGGTTAATTGTACGAATAATGGGCAGTGGGAGTCAATGTTGGTAATGTGTTGATGTCTATCAATGGCGAGCACGAAAGCAAAACTAATGCCAAGTTGCACGGGAAGTGTGTCACGAGCAGACTCCGAAGTTTTTGCAGCTGTTCCGCGGCATGCGAATGTCTCGCCATTCTCATGCAACTCGACCCTCGCTCATTAGTCAGTTTACGAGTTGTTTTACAATCAGTAGTTCCTTCCGGCTTTCCTAACAAACTCAATGGTTCATCCAGACCTCGAAGAACACAAGCCCGTTTCGTCACAGGTTCATTTGGTAAGCGCCAAAGCGTCACGGGGATGCTCATCGAACTTCATTCGTAGGCGCTACAAGAGAGGCGTCGTGCATCATAGTGTGGGTTACCGATAAAATTCCTAGAGCGTACGATCCTAGAACAGCCAACCAATACAGGGTGTTTCAAAACGTACAAAATTTATATAAATTTATTGAAAGAAGAGAGAGAGCTGGATTTATTGTTATTTTATAGGGAAACACATCATGTTTTTATTTACCTTAAACTAAAGATGTACTATGTGGCTTCTGTTGATTATCCTGCACACATCCCATCGAAAGTCAATTTCTTTCCAAACTCGCTGTAGCATTGCAGGTGTACCTTGCTCAGTGGCGGCGTAAATACAGGGTTATTACAAATGATTGAAGCGATTCCACAGCTCTACAATAACTTTATTATTTGAGATACTTTCACAATGCTTTGCACACACATACAAAAACTCAAAAAGTTTTTTTAGGCATTCACAAATGTTCGATATGTGCCCCTTTAGTGATTCGGCAGACATCAAGCCGATAATCAAGTTCCTCTCACACTCGGCGCAGCATGTCCCCATCAATGAGTTCGAAACGGTAAGGCTTCTGCTTTAGCCTTTTCCGTAAGATTTTCCAAACCGTCGGCTGTGGTACGTTTAGCTCCCTGTTTGCTTTATTCGTCGACTTCCGCGGGCTACGCGTGAAACTTGCCCGCACGCGTTCAACCGTTTCTTCCCTCACTGCAGCCCGACCCGTTGATTTCCCCTTACAGAGGCATCCAGAAGCTTTAAACTGCGCATACCATCGCCGAATGGAGTTAGCAGTTGGTGGATCTTTGTTGAACTTCGTCCTGAAGTGTCGTTGCACTGTTATGACTGACTGACTGATGTGAGTGCATTTCAAGCACGACATACGCTTTCTCGTGTCCTGTCGCCATTTTGTCTCACTGCGCTCTCGAACGCTCTGGCGGCAGAAACCTGAAGTGCGGCTTCAGCCGAACAAAACTTTATGAGTTTTTCTACGTATCTGTAGTGTGTCGTGACCATATGTCAATGAATGGAGCTACAGTGAATTTATGAAATCGCTTCAATCATTTGTAGTAGCCCTGTACTTGCATTAACTTCAGGTAGAGAAGCCGGCATACGAGGTACAAACATGATATCCTTCATGAATCCCCAGGTCTGGGGAACGTGGAGGCCACGCAGTTGGCGCATCACGGCTAATCCATTGGCCTGGAAAGCGGTCACTGAGAAAATCCCGGACGTCAGCCAGGTGTGCACCAACTTGCATGAAGCAAACATTTCTTTCTTGATCAACCTCATCGATCTGTGGTATCAAAAATCGTTGTAACATATCCATGTTCACTATCCCGTAGAATGTAGATGGTTCTCTCACGGAAAAAAGGGGCGGTACACTTTGTTCTTGCTCAATGTACAAAAAACGTTCAGTTTAGGGCTATCACGAACAGTCTGCAATGTTTCATGTGTATTTTCACTGCTCTAAATCTTACAGTTCTTTGTGTTAATATTGGCACTTAAATGAAAGTCGACTCGTCTGAAAAGCTGGTTTTATCCAGGAAATGTTCATACTTATGTAATCGATTTAACATATCCGCACAGAAGTTGTTGCGAGCAATTTTATCAGTGTCTTTTATTGCTTGTACGATCGTCAGTCTGTACTGTTTCAAATGCAAACGGTTTCCCAACACACACCAAATAGTCGTAAGTGGGATTTGCAGTTTGTGAGATGTACGCCGGGTCAGTTTCGTAGGGCTGTTGAAGAAACATTGTCTCACTCGCTCAACGACGTCGTCAGATTTGCTCGGACGACCTCATGGTTTCCCATATCTTACCGAGCACCCTGTTTCTACAAAACATTTATGCCCCTCATAAATTGTAGGCCTTCTAGGAGGATCTTTGGCGTACTTGGTACGCAAATTAAGCTGAACCTTTGTCGCCGACTTCGATTCTTCAAACCAAAACTCACAGCTAGCACGCTCGGTTTCAGTGAAGGCAAGCGCAACTGCTGCTAGCGCTCCTTTCGGTGTGATTCGGCACTAGCGAACTACGCGAGACAAAATTTGATGTATTTCCCTACAAATTGACGCTATAATCACCTTTGTAGGTACTCTGAATTATATATTTATATGAAGTTTCAAAGCTGTAAAGTCCTTTATGAAACATCCTTTGTATCACTCCCTCCTGTGTACATCTCCCGAAGAGACTGTGAAGATAAACGGACTCGAAGTCACACTGAGGCTTAACTGCTATCATTTTTCCCGCGCACCATTCGCGACTGGGACAAGAAAGGGGAAAATGACAGTACTACACAAAGTACCCCTACCACACACCATAAGGTGGTTGCGGAGTATAGATGTAGAAGTAGAAGCATGCATCAGACGGTCACATAACCTCCGCAGCCTGTGTAGTCAGCACTTCCACATACTCACACATTAAATTTCAGCAAATGCTGTACTAATAGTCAACTGGATTTTACCAGTCGAAATATTGCACCTCAAGCTTCAAGTTACACTGGAAACACAAATGCAAATGAAGCCTCGTGATGCACCCCCTATCCAGCGAGTCTTTCGGTCCTCACCATTGTCTCAGTGTCCGCCCCAGTAGCTGAGTGGTCAGCGTGACGGATTGCCGTCCTCTGGGCCCGGGTTCGATTCCCGGCTGGGTCGGAGATTTTCTCCGCTCAGGGACTGGGTGTTGTGTTGTGTTCATCATCATTTCATCCCCATCCGGCGTGCAGGTCGCCCAATGTGGCGCCGAATGTAATAAGACCTGCGATATGGCGGCCGGACCTGCCCCGCGAGGGGCCTCCCGGCCAATGACGCCAAACGCTCATCTCCATTTTCCATTGTCTCAGTAATACGAATGCTATCAATTTCCTGAGAACATACCTCACAATATCGTGTTGGACTTCCGTTTGCCCGGCATAGTGCAGCAGTTCGACGTGGCATGGACTCAACAAGTCTTTGGAAGTCCCCTGCAAAAATGTTGAGCCATGCTGCCTCTATAGCCGTCCATAATTGCGAGAAAGCTGCCGGTGCAGGATTTTGTGCATGAGCTGACCGCTCGATTATGTCCCATAAATGTTCGATTGGATTCACGTCGGGCGGTTTGGGTGGCCAAACCATTCGCTAGAATTATCCAGAATGTTCTTCAAACCAATCGTGGATAGTTGTGGCCCGGTGTCATTGTTCATTGACATCCATAAAAATTCCATCATTTTTTGGGAACATGAAGTCTACGAATGGCTGTAAATGGTCTCCAAGTAGCCGAAAGTAACCATTTCCAGTTAGTGACCACTTCAGTTGGACCATAGGGCCCAGTCCATTCCTTGTAAATATAACCCACACCATCACGGCTTGCGCTGTGCCTCGTTGACAACTTGGGTCCATGGCTTGGTTGGGTCTGCGTCACACTTGAACCCTTCCATCAGCTCTTACCAGCTGAATTAAGGACTCATCGGACCAGACCACGGTTTTCCAGCTGTCTAGGGTCTAACTAATATGATCACGAGCGCGGCAGAGGCGCTCCAGGCGATTTCTTGGTGTTAGCAAAGTGACACTGACGCCTGTCGTCCGCTGCCACAGCTCATTAACGCCAAATTTTGCAAGACTGTCCTAAGGGAAAAGATCGTCGTTTGTCCCACATTGATTTCTGTGTTTATTTCACGCACTGTTGATTGTCTCTTAGCATTGACAGCTCTACACAAACGCCGCTGCTCTCGATCGCTAAGTGAAGGCGGTCGGCCACTGCATTGTCCATGATGAGAGATGATGTTTGAAATTTGGTATTCTCGAGCCACTCTTGACACTGTGTATCTCGGAATGTTGAATTCCCTAACAATTTTCGAAATTGGATGTCCCATGCGTCTACCTCCATTTACTACTCTACGTTCAAAGACTGTTAATTCGCATTGTGCGGCTATAATCACGTGGGGAACCTCTTCATATAAATCAGCTTAGTACAAATGACAGCTCCGATCCTGTGCGCGTGATACTAGCGCCATCTGTTTATAAGCATATCTCTGTCCCACGACTTGTCACCTCTGAGTATCTTCTCTGAGTCGACACAAGCATCTGCACGTTATTACGTAGAGTCGACATTAGGCTGTTGCTTATAACTGAAAGAAGACTTAACTGACCACAACAGGTATCTCTCCAAAGCTATTTCAGGCTTCCAATGAACGTACCAATACCTCCAAAGCCATGTGGTGAATATGATTTTCCACTGTCGTCGCTCTTACAGGAAAGGGTCACTTATGCTGTTTACAGAGCCATTGCAGATATTGACACAAATTTATCGAAAATTTACGCGAGGGGGCATTGTATTTTCTGTAAGGGCGGTGTTCATAACTTTATTGTCCACAAGGATTTTATTTTTACTTTATTTTACTTTTATGTCTTCCCATACACCTGCTGCGCTGTTACGAAACACCGTTAAGTACAGCTGTTCCGGCTAGCTGACAGAGAGAAATGTGGAGTCCTTGCTGTGTTAAAGCATTTTCTGTCAGAGATTTGGCCTACTGTGTCCATAGCTTTTGAGAAGATCTCCAAAAACAGTAGACAAACCACAGGCAGAGATATATGCCTTGGAAATCACGGCCGGAAACACACACAAAAAAAAAATCACCAACAGTGTAAACACTGATCTTTTTAAATGCGTTGTATAACAAGGACAAAATCATCTTGTAAATCAGTCAATGATGTGCGCTGATTTTCGTCTGGCTGCTGATGTGAGGGCTCGAAATCAGTCCCGCTGGTGCCAAATTCCCTGCATCCCTCGAATACAGCAATACGGCTTTAATTAACGGTCTCACCAGACTGAAAGCAACGAGTTTCAGCGACGCTCTTCTTGAGGAATACTTGGAGTGTGTAGGTGAGAAATAACTACACTCTGAACTTTGGTGACGAAGCGTTCCTCAAGGGACCGTAGTTCAGCTTGGACTTATGCATACAGCGCCAGATTTCATGGTAACTGTACTGTCGCCATCAATTTATTCAAATGATTCTCCCCATTGATGCTATTAAAATATTTGTGGCGGCTGCGAAATAACAGTATGATGTGCACAAGTTATTATAGTTCATGCATCGATGATTTTTTAATGGCACATCTCAGGAATCGACATATGATACGCTTCTCAGTTAAACTCCTAGATACCTGGAAAGCATTCGACATAGTACCACATTGCAAACTTTAACAAAGGTCGGATCAGAGGGAGGATCCAAGAATTTCGAAATAATACAACCCAGTATTTTGTCCTGGACGGCGAATGTTCGTGTGAGACAGAGATATAGTCAGGAGGCAAGTGTGATAGGTTCAAATGGCTCTGAGCACTATGGGACTTAACTTCTGAGGTCATCAGACCCCTAGAACTTAGAACTACTTAAACCTAAGGACATCACACACATCCATGCCCGAGGCAGGATTCGAACCTGCGACCGTAGTGGTCGCGCGGTTCCAGACTGTAGCGCCTAGAACCGCTCGGCCACTCAGGCCGGCTCAAGTGTGATAGGATCGCCCTTGCTCTCTATATAGGGTGTGTCATAATTAATGCTGTGGACGGACACCGTTGAAAGTCCACGATACTAGAAACAAAACAGCTTCAATGAACATGGGCTCTAATATGCATACCTTAAGAGCTATCAGCATTTCTTTATCTTCGATACTGTGAAAAAATCTCTACTACAGCGAGCTCCCTCTTTTCCGTATTTTGAGAGGTGACAGTATGGATCAAAACAAGAAAAAATGTCCGGTACACATGGGCTCTAAAGGGCATACATTAAGAGCTATGAGAACTTGTTCATCTTTACAACTGCGAAACACATGCCTTCTATTGAACAAGTGCTCCTTGCTCTTAATGTGTGCACTTTTGAGCCTATATTCACTAGACATTTTTCCTTTGTTTTGGTCCATACTATGTTCTTCCAAAATTTGAAAGCAAGAAGCTTACACTACAAGAAATATGTTTTACAGTATGAAGGATGAAGAAGTACTCATAGCTCTTAAGGTATGCGTTTCAGAGCGAGCACATGTCTACTGAGACTTTAATACTTCTAGTATCGTGTACTTTCAACTTAATGCGTTTACGCCATTTATTATGATACACACTGTGTACATAAACGATTTGACAGATAGGGTGAATAGTAATTTGCGACATTTTGCTGATGACGCTGTAAGTATGGTAAAGAGTCTTGTAGAGTGGCCATAGAAAGATACAGGAAGACTTAGACAAAATTTCCGTTGGATGTGATGAATGGTAGCTTGCTTTAAGTGCGCAGAAAAAATTTTGATTCAGATGAGTAGGAAAAACAATCCTATAATGTTCGCATCCAATGTTAGTGATGTGGTCCTTGACACAGCCACGTCTATTGAAAATCTAGGCGTAACATAACAGAGCGATATGAAATAGAACGCGAACGTAAGGTAGGTTGAAGGGAAGGCCAATGGTGTACTTCGATTTATTGGGAATATGTAACTCATATGTAAAGGACACCACGGACAGAACACTTATGCATTCCATTCTTAAGTACTACTCAAGTGTTTGGTATCCACACTAGGTCCGATTAAAGGGACACGTCGATGCAATACGGATGCGTGTTGCTATATTTGTTACAGGTAGTATTCCCAAAATGCTATGCGAACTCATATGGGAATCCCAAAAGGGGAGAAGGAGTTCTTGTAGCGAAACACTATTAGGAAAGTTACTTTTGAGAACTGGTGTCTGCGACAAACCCGTTGGAATTCAAAACAGCTAGCAGTCGTCGTGAAATAGATAGATAAGATCCTGCATCATTTTCAAGGAAATCTTATACCACTCTTCCTGCACAATATTGGCAAGATCAGGTAGCGACGTTGGAGGTGGGTAGCCATCACGCAAACTTTTCTCCAAAGTGGACCACAAAGGCTCAATAATATTGAGAGCTGGTGACTGTAAAGGCCCAGGGAAATATCACAATTTATTCTCGTGTTCATAAAACCTGTGCTGGGTGATGCGATCTGTGTGAACAGGGACCCTGTCATCTTGGAACACAGCGTCACCATTGGTGAGCAAACATTGGTACTATCGGATAAGCCTGATCGGCCAAAATGGACACACAATACTTAGCAGTAGTGACAACTTGCAAAGTAACCATGGAACCCACCGAATGACACCATATGCATGCCTGATAATCACCGAACCACCGCCATGTTTCTGTCTTCGACATAAATTCGACCAAAAGTTGGAAACAGTATGAAACAAGACTCATCAGATCAAATGATTCTTCCATTGCTGCAAACTCCACATTTTTTGTCTTCGACACCACGTTATCACCGGTGAGTGGTTTTGGAATTCAGGTCGTCCTGCAATTCCCTGCTTATGGAGCTCCCTTCGTGCCGTTTTGGTGCTGGCAGGGTTCGCGATTGCGACATTTAAATCTGCGGTGTGTTTTGCAAGCGTCGCCCTCTTATCTTTCGTCACAGTCCTCTTTAATGACTTTCTACCACGATCACACCACACACACTTTTGTCCGCGTTCTAACTTAGCAGATTATGAAACTTCCTGGCAGATTAAAACTGTGTCCCGGGCCGAGACTCGATCTCTGGACCTTTGCCTTTCGCGGGCAGGTGTTCTACCGTCTGAGATACCCAAGAACGACTCACGGCCTGTCCTCACACTTCACTTTCGCCAGTACCTCATCTTCTGCTTTCCAAACTTCAGGAAGGTATGGAGGAGGTACTGGCGGAAGTAAAGCTGTGATGGGTGACCGCCTGGGAATACCGGGTGCTGTTGGTTCCCCTTCATTTTTCTGGCACTGTAGCTCAGCGTGTTCGGTCAGAGAGCTGGCTGCCCTCTGTAATAAAAAAAACTGAGTGAAAAGCTCAACAACGAGCTTCCTCGGATGTCATGTGACGTCCGCTACGACGAAATACAACGAACCATAACGAAAAAAAAAGACGCTAGAGCACTTACCCACGAAAGGCAAAGGTCTCGAGTTCGAGTCTCGACCCGGCACACAGTTTTAATCTGCCAGGAAGTTTCATATGAGCGCACACTCCACTGCAGAGTAAAAGTTTCTTTCTTAGAAGATAATGTTTTTTCGCTTTCCCTGTATTCAGTGTAAATATTCGACAAGCTGCCTCTTGAACCACCAAACACTTCAATTCTCTTGATTTCGGAAGCAACCATCCTACTAGAACCAACAATTGGTGCACAGTCGCATTGACTTAGGTGCGACGAAGTGCATTCGCAACAGCACCGAACACTGTTCTGACCATGACTGACACTTGCAACGTATTCAGGACACTGCAAAACTGCTGGAAGTGGTCAGTTACAAAAGCGCAACCTGCAGGCTTGCATATGCATTTACGGTCAAGCGTACATTCCTCGCGGTGTTTCCACATTTTTGTGCAACGTTTGCATACCTCCCATAAGGACCGTGATGCCAAGAGAGAGAAACGAGCGTTTGGACGGAAACAAACAGACAGTCGTTTTTTCCCTCCCTCCACTTGCGAGTGGAACAGGAAAGAGAATGACTAGCAATGGTATAGGGTATCTGTAGAATGTGTATGTAGATGCATATGTTTGACGTCCTGAGAAATTATGGCAGTTATGATGCTAATGTACAGAAAAACTATAATTAGTTACTTGTCGTCTTCTTTGTTCTTCGACCTCTTTTTTCTGAAGTTGTGCATGTACAAGTTGTATAGGTTAATTGCCATCGTTAACAACTGTAATAGAAGTCTTCTGTCGATCAGACGTGTTTCGCTTTACTTTAAAGCATCTTCAATGGTCGCTGAAACAATATGGCTTTATCTTACAATTTTGTTTGTTTTGATCACTACCAGTTCACATACCTTACTTATTACTACAAACAGTTTTTACTCTTTCGTTGCTCACGGTTTCTTTGTTGTTTATTCCATTCTTCTTCGTATGATTCAGTTCGCGTGTTTTTGTGTAAAACATTCTAATTTCAGTTGTAAGCCAGCATTTTTGGGCTAATGACTTGGCTCTTTGAGCTGCATGTGAACTGTTTCTGATCGTTACATTGACATATCCAGGTAGAAGGTTGTTAATTTTACAACCTTTATTAAAACCGATGTGTTGAATCGTGTGATGAAGCTTGAAGTGAAATCCTCCAGAAAGTGCTTGCTGGGCATCGTATACGTGTTGTGTTCTTTGTTTTTTGCCCTCCTTTTTCCGCAGTTGCACACATAAAAGTTGTAAGGGTTAATTGCAGTCTTCACGAAACAAACAAAATTGTAAGAGAAGAAACCATATTGTTACAGTGACCACTGAAGATGCCTTAAAATAAAGTGAAACGCGTCTAGTCTTAATAAGACTTTTATTACAGCTGCTAAAGAAGGCAATTAACCTATACAACTTGTAATTGGTTACTGTTCTATTCACTAACCAATTTTTGTCAGCTTAAGCCTCCATTAGGCAACAACCGAGCGTCGCAGCCGCATAAAAAATGGCCAACTTAATTAATTGAACGAACCAAAGTGAAATAAGTAAACCGACGAGTATGATATCATTGTGGGTGTGGTAATATGAAATGATATCAAAAGAAATCTTACGGGTATGCTTAACCAGCCGTGCAATGAATATATCGCGGCAAGGGGTAATCTGTAGCAGACCGGGCCTCGAATTTGAATCTCCTGCTTTCCGCGAGCAATGGTGCTAACCATTAGAGTACCTGAGCACGCCTATCATGGCACTGAGTCCGCGTGCGAACCTGTGTGAGCCGCATATGTTATCGCCATTCGCTTTGCACGCTGCGGGGAAAGAAGTGGCCGGCAGTTTCCTCACTCGCCATCACATGGGCGAGCAGTCTCTGAGTGCCGGATAACAGGCTAGAGGCCCCACCGCGCGGCTAGGGAAACATGGGCTCTGTACAGCTGAAATGGACTTACAATCTGTCTCTAGCCGTCGATTTTCCGTGGAGAAAGCGTATACTGTGTACCAGAGATTCGCCAAATATTACTAGTGTTGTAGCGACTGAGTACGATTACGTATAACGAAAGTTAGGGTGATTATCGAATATTAAATGTTATTGAAGGTCACTGATTTAGGTGTGGAACTATAAATTTGTATGAATGAACAGTAGATGAAATAATGCTTGCGTTCACTGGGAGGCCGCAAATCCGTTGTCTCGCAGGGAAACAACGCCTTCACACCTGCACTGCGGGTCCGAGACAAGCTGGCGGCGGCTTCATGATGCTCCGCGGACCATTCACGTGCGCATCCACGGGTACAGTGGAGTTCGTGCAAGGCACCATGACGGCCAAGGAGCTGGCTGCAGACCTCGTACACCCCTTCATGACGATCATGTTTCCCGAAGGCAGTGGCATTTTTCAGCAAGATAATGCGCCATGTCACAAGGCCAGGAGTGTGATGGAGTGGTTCGAGGAAAACAATGGCGAGCTACAGTTGATGTGCTCTACAGATCTGAACCCTGTCGAGCACATCTTGGATGTTACTGAACGTGGTGTCAGACCTCATCGCCCCCTACCCGGAATTTACGGAAGCAAGGCGACTTGTGTGTGCCGATGTGGTGCTAACCCCCTCCAGCGACCTACCAAGGCCCCGTTGCTTCCATGCCAAGAAGCGTCTCCGCTGTTATCAGTGCCAAAGATGGAAATAAGGACTATTAAGTAAGTGGTCATAATGTTCTGGCTGATCAGCGTATTTTGGACATATTAAATGAAACAGATTTTCGTTGATGAACGTGACAACTGATTATAATTGCTGACTTTTTTGTGATTAACAAAAGAAACTTAAATGCAACTTCATGGGACGGTCTCGACAGCAAATAAACTAAAAGGACTAATCACAGGTGACAATGTTAACTATAGTGACCGGAACGAGGTAGGAATCGTTGGGTGTAAATGGTAAGGGAAGTGCATCGCACTCATGCGGACACTAGAGATTCGCAGCCTATCAGCCTATGCTGCCGGCCGGTGTGGCCGTGCGGTTCTAGGCGCTTCAGTCTGGAACCGCGAGACCACTACGGTCGCAGGTTCGAATCCTGCCTCGGGCATGGATGTGTGTGATGTCCTTGGGTTAGTTAGGTTTAAGTAGTTCTAAGTTCTAGGGGACTGATGACCTCAGATGTTAAGTCCCATAGTGCTCAGAGCCATTTGAACCATTTGAACCAGCCTATGCACGTGAGCGCGAGAGCGTGACATACACGTGACCATGAACAGTGCTCACTCGGCTGTGTGATTAGGCGAGGCAGTATCTGTCATCTTCGGCGACTTCCGGTAAGCTATGTGAGGTTCATAGTTCATTCACTCTCCCTCTCTCCCTGCTCTCTCTCTCTCTCTCTCTCACTCTCATACACACACACACACACACACACACACACACACACACACACACACACTCACTCACTCATTCACTCACTCTCTCCCACTTCCCATAGTAACACGCGAAGAGCCTACAAGCTTCACTGTATCCGAGGTGTTCGTTCCTAGACTCCGGAGCACTGCGATCTGTCCTTTGTCTAAACAGCTTACGTCAGTGGATTTGCTATTTGTCTCTGCTTCGCTTACATATTTTCCGTGCCGTGTAAGTGCTCCAGCACCACCAGGAGCCACTCAATCTCGCGGCGTATTCTGACTCATCAATCATCAGTGTATAGATGGTGTAGTGATTTGTAAATACTATTCCTGAAAACCAGCTACAGTACGTGTGCTTTCAGCATTACAACGCTAGGGCTCATACACCCTACAACACTACGATTTATTTGCATCAGTGTTTTCACAGACAAGTTCTTTTGCTGATGAGAGACATTCTTATCTGCATATATAAAGACAATGTTGCTTGTTTTCTTTATATTTCTTGATATACTGGACCGATACCGAGCACATTATCAGTGGTTTTACTTTGAACCCTTTACAGAATATTTTTCATTTGTCCTATTAATTTTGTATACTTTCTAGCATATTCTCATTTTATTATGAATGGCCCAAATATATATGTCAGTACGATATACAAATTACTGAGATTTGAGAGTACGATTTGACTAATTTGCAATAAAATGAGAACGTGCTAGAGATTATATACGATTAACAGATCACCTGAAAAAATCCTATGAAGGCTTAAAAGTGAAATATAAGGCCACAGACGATTAGCATATCCTCGATAGTCGTCCAGTAAAATAAAATATGTGAAACACAAGTAGGCTTGTTTTTATATATGCAAATAAAAATGTCTTTCATCTACTACACGAAGGCTGCAAGACACCTTGAACACAAAAAAAAGTAATTTGGTTCGTGGGTCATCTGCTTTATCCTCATTTGACTTTCCGTTGTGTGCAAACCTTAAGGACGCTGATTACGAAACTCCCCCTCACACTCTTTCCGAACTGCAAGAAGAAAATGAATGGCGTGGTGCTGCAATTCCTCAACAAAGATTCGTGTGTTTTTAAACATATGCAGCGCCTTATTTAATTACGTGGATCGTGTAATGGAAAGGTATTTTTAACAACCTTCTTAATTTAGTCTTCTACCCAAAAGATTGAGCTAATTTTTGAACATCCTGTCCAAGCGGAAATTTGTAGAGAACTGTAAACGTATATCTACGTAGTGACGCTGTTTTCGATTGCTGCTATCGTTGCGGATTGCTGTCTTTTCCTTAGTAGCTTGATTTAGCGTAGGCAGAACGCAGCGTTTGACGCGGAGGTGCAAGTGTAAGAAGACTCTTGGTTACGACCGCAAAACGAGATCGGGTCTGAGACAAAAAAAGAGGGAGAAAGACAAGATCTTGTCAACAAGCCAACCGCAGAAGGGTATGTTACTATACTGGTCTCAGAAGAGATGGAGACAAAGGAAAACGTCTTTGTGTGCGTCACAGGTGAGAAGAGGCGAGAGCATCAAAAGCGGGGATACAAAGCAAGAGAACAGTGAAAGACGGGCTATCGTGCGAACAATAGATATGGTGAGCCAGGTCTAAAGAAACGGTGCTCTTAATGAGTATTTACCATCAGTTTTTACCATTCTGTGTAGCGTTGGCTGGAACGAACAGACACAGGTTTGAATCCTGCTTCTGTCTGTGTGTGTGTGTGTGTGTGTGTGTGTGTGTGTGTGTGTGTGTTTTCGTTTGGAGGGGAAAGGGGAAGCGACAGAAGGTAAAGTATAATGGATTTGAATCTAATGGAGCGAGCAGTATTGCTACACTGTCTGTGAGAAATTAGGAGAACGCTGTAGCTGCTGAAATTAGAAAGCTAACTTTTAAACAACTGGACGGGATAAGTGCATTTCTTAGAAGCTGTTAAGTTCTCACAGCAACAGCGAGCTTCTCAGAGACCTCCCATTTTGATCAGGTAGTTAAAAACTAGCGTCGTGTCTGCCACAGCGATTTGGGAAACCTTAAGGTAAACACATACGGTGGCATGCTGTTGCACTTGAACATTTTTCTCAAAAGCAAGTAAAACGTGGATACAAGATACTGTCGTAAGAAAAGAAAGCTAAGAATGGTACATCACCAGCTGATATTCCGTCAGAAACGATATCAATGACGACGGTGTACCAGTTTAATATCAATCGGGTGAAGATGAGAGGAAATGGGGCGTCCTCGTCTTGTTGAAGGAATCACCCTCGCTTTCTTCATCTGCTTCGGATTATTACTCACATAGTGCTTCCTAGAAACGGTGTAAAGGTGAAATCTGCAGCTTCTGTTTCCAGTGCCTTGTTAAATAACGTAGAGAAAGATGTATTCAAACTGTATTATTCAAATTGTGTCAAACCACGTTGCAGCGATCCAACTCGTGATCATGTGTTATGGTATGAAGATGGGTGTGGATTCAGCTTTCTCTAAGTGTAGGCTCCGGCGGCTCTTGATACAGTTTTCCTGGTTCTTGACTGCGTCATCGTGTAGGTAGTACACCACCCCGATAAAAGTCACTTACGTACAACAGTGGCCGAAACAACGCAAGGCATTAAAAAATGGCGAATTTCATGCATTCGGAGTTTTTTCATTGATTTTGACATTTTGTTACACACATCATAGTGACAACATTTGCCTGGAGTTTTCTTTTTTACACGTCAGGGAACGGGACTGCCGGCCGCGGTGGTCTCGCGGTTCTAGGCGCTCAGTCCGGAGCCGCGTGACTGCTACGGTCGCAGGTTCGGATCCTGCCTCGGGCATGGATGTGTGTGATGTCCTTAGGTTAGTTAGGTTTAAGTAGTTCTAAGTTCTAGGCGACTGATGGCCACAGATGTTAAGTCCCATACTGCTCAGAGCTATTTGAACCATTTGGTACGGGACTCTTCGGCTTCATGTTTCTCTTCATTGCGCTTACCTTCTACGTCACTACTAATTGAAGATGGGGGACGCAAATTTACGACTAATGGGAAGATAACGTTGCTTATCCTTTGCTGCTGAATCGCGTGTTGCAGCCGCTTACTGTGGGAGGATTCCTACTGTTCTCTGACTTATGTAACGTGTTACACGATCATAATTACCGACTGAAGATATCAGTTTGCTACTGGTTTTGTTACGAAATTATACCAACTTCTTCTTCTTCTTCTGCTTTTACGGCCTCATTGGACCACTTCAGTCAATCATTTCTGGTCCTCTTCTTTGGTATTTTCCCTTCCGAGTGGCCCAGTATCTCTTCATTCGTTCCGATGCTTTTCGTCGTTCCTTATCTGTAAATACCCTTTTCATTGTATGTCGTTTGTCAATTTTTGGTTTAAATCTTATTTCTGTGTCCCTCAACTTCTTTAAATTTGGCGTTTTGTTCTGCAAATCATCCAGAGTTATTTCCAGTTCTTCCATATCCTCTCTTATTTCCTTAAGCCATCCTCCTTGTTGTTTCAAATTCCAGAGTTTTTCAATAATTTTCCTTGATAATCTGGTTTCTGGTGTCCTCAGAATGTGACCACAAAAAGAGATCCTTTTCTTTCGTATAGTATCAGTGATGGGCTCCAGTTCTCTGTATACCACTTCATTTGGAACTATCCGCCATTGCCCAGCTTTTTGATATTTCTTATTTATGCATGTTCTAGCAATTCTTCTCTCTACTTTTAAAATTTTGTCAATTCTATTTTTCTGGGTGACTTTAAAAAGAGTTTCACTTCCGTATGTAACCTCTGGTTGAACCACCGTCTTGTAATGTTTTAATTTTGTTTTAATTGATAGACATTTTTTATCGTACGTAGACCATGTTAGTTTTTGAGCTTTTATCATTTTATTAATTCTTGCTCGCCATGCAGGTTTCTCGTCCAATTTATGTGTTATAATTTCACCCAGGTATTTAAATTGTTTCACTATTTTAATTTCCCTATTGTTCACTGTGATGTGATCTATTACAAGTGGATCCGTTACCATTATTTCTGTCTTTTCAAATGATATCTGGAGTCCTAATTTTTGTGCTATATTTTGTAAGCTTGTTATTTGTTTCGTGGCTTCCTGAATATTATTAGCTAGTAATGCTAGGTCATCAGCAAATCCCAAGCAATTTAGGTTTCTTTTATCTTTCTTAGTTCCAATTTTAATATTCATAGGATTTTCCTTGTACCATTCTCTCATTACATATTCAAGAGCACAATTGAATAGCAATGGTGATAAACAATCTCCCTGTCTCGACCCTGTTTTAATCGCAAATGGTTCAGATATTTCTCCTCTAAATTTTACTTTGGATTTGGTGTTTGTTAAGGTTAACTGTATCATTTTTATTAATTTAGGATGAAGTCCAAAATTCCTTAATATTTTCATCATTGAAGATCTATGGATGCAATCATACGCCTTTTTGAAATCTACAAAGGTTATGACTAGTTGTTTTTGCCTTCTTTTGTAGACATCCATAACTAACTTCAAGGTGATTATCTGTTCTGGGCAGCTTCTCCAGGATCTAAATCCTCCTTGATATTCTCCCAGTTTCAGTTCTAATTGATCTTTACAGCGGTTGTATAGTATTCTTGACATGATCTTATACGTGCAGTCCAAAAGGGAAATTCCTCTATAGTTGTCTGGATTTGATTTTTCTCCTTTCTTATGTAATGGATGTAATATAGCAGTAATCCAATTTTCTGGTAATTTCTCTTCATTCCAGATTTTTACTATGCATTGGTGTAATGCTATCTTTACTGGTTCTGCTGCATATTTCCAAAGTTCAGCAAACGTTTGATCTTCTCCACTTGCTTTGTAGTTTCTGAGTTCTTTTAAAGCTCTGTAGACCTCATTAATTGTAGGTGGATTTATATTTTCTGCTGGTGTTTTAATTGGGGTTTCTGTGTTTATCTGAAGAAGTTCTGGGGGATCTTCACAATTTAGTAACTTGTTAAATGTTTCTGCTAGAATTTCTGTATTTCTACTATTGCTATGGGCTAGGTTATTATCTTTATCTTTTAACATTAATGTTGGAGGATCATATCTTTGTAATTGTCTGCCAAATATTTTGTAATAGTCTCTTGAGTTTGTGTTTTCACTATTTGTTTCTATCATTAGAAGTATATCTTTTTGGTACTGACGTTTAACTCTCCTTATTATTTTTTGTGTTGTCTTCCTTTGTTTTGTGAGTTCCAAATATGATTTTTCTGTTTTTTCATTTTGATGCCTTATCCAGGCTTGGTGTCGATCCAACACTGCTTCATCACATTCATCGTTCCACCACTGGTGTTTTTTCCTTGGATTTATAGGGGCAACTTGTTCAGCTATTTGTTTCAATTTGGGAATTATTTACTCCAGATCATCTGTTATTTTTATATCCCTGGTTTGTGCTTCATAATCCTCATTTTGTATCAGTTTATGAGGGTCATAGGTTCTCTTCTTCTTCTGGTGGGATTTTTTCTTTGCTAATGGGGTTAATTTAATTTTAATTTTTATCATGTAATGATCTGATCCGGTATCTGTCCCTCTCAGTATTTTCACATTGTAAATTTCCTTGTGGTAATTCTTATCCTTGCAGACATGGTCCAGTTGCCATTCTCCTTTTTTCCAGTCTGGATGTTTCCAAGTTTTTAGTTTACTTGGTCTTCTCTTAAAATACGTCGACTTTGAGATCATGTCATGGTTTCTGCAAAATTCCACTAGTCTTATGCCATTTTTGTTTGTTCTTCTTTGTGCTGTCCATTTCCCTATTATGTCTCTATATCTCTTTTCCCTTCCTAACTGGGCATTGAAGTCTCCAATTAAAATTTTCTTCTATAAAACGATCTTTTAGTTTTTTCTTGGAAGAAAGGTTGTTTTGCAAGGGCGATATGAAAATCTGGAAATCTACTCTACTAGTAAACCATTTCGTTTTCTAATTAGGCAGGCAGAATGTCACTATGGTCGTCATCACTTTCATTATCATCGTCAGCCATTGACCATCCAATACTGGATACAGGCGTCTTCCGAACTTCTCCATCCATTACGATCTTCAGCTTTTCGTTTTCACGTTTGTATGCTTGTTTCTTTGCCGGCCTGGGTGACCGAGCGGTTCTAGGTGCTACAGTCTGGAACCGCGCATGGATATGTGTAATGTCCTTAGGTTAGTTAGGTGTAAGTAGTTCTAAGTTCTAGGGGACTGATGACCTCAGAAGTTAAGTCCCATAGTGCTCAGAGCCATTTTGCTTGTTTCATTATTTTGCACTCCATATGCCATTAGCTTGTCCTCCAGGTCGTTTCTTAGCCAACAAAAAATCTACTGATGTCATTTTGCACCATTTCTGCTGGCTATATGTCCTCTCTATCTACATTTCAGATTCGTGACAATCACTATCACGATTTCAGTTCTTTTCTTTCGTGTTACCGATAGTTTATTTTTCTGTTCCTTCTTATTATGCCATATGTACATGTTCCTACCGCTGGTTGGGTGACCCTCAACAATTGAGCAGTTTGCACAGTTAACGTGCATGTTTCCCACCAATAAGTTAGTACAGACAGTATACACTGGTTACAGACTTCCCATTAAAGGCGAGTCGAAAATTTAATTCTGAGCACAGTAGTTAGTTTCCCAAAGGAACTACAAGAGATTTTCCCTCATTTTTACTTTTTTAGGTGTGAAATCGGCCAACTAACTATCCACGTAATGATAAAAAAAGAAAAGAAAACTGTGCTTAATGGTACACATCACTCATTGCAGGACGTGTAATTGGGTAAAATTGTATTCTTTTTACCATAAAGTAGATCTAATACTGACCCGAGATACAATGTTGCCCAGCGGTGCTGGGAGTATGTGACGCATTAAAAAAAGGATATAAACGGGACAGAGACGACTAAGGAATCATTCTAGCGACGATACGAACCAACGATGGGGAAATCCACTAACATGTGCGGCTTTGTAAGAGGGCAGATTACTGTGGCTCGGAACGGTCGTCTACTCGCACGCTGTTGTGAGCAACTACAAGTGGTTGAGGACGACGAAACAACCAATAATCGGAAAAGTATTGGACGTCCACGCCTCTTCACAAAACGTGGAGGTCAGAGGCTTGCCCAGTTTGTGAAGCGGGATAGACGGCGATCTGTGGCAGATCTGACGACAGAGCACAGTGCTAGGACAGGTACTCCTCTTTCAGAGAACACTGTCCCGCACAGATTGTTGAACATGTGCACCGCAGCAGAGGACTCATACGTGTTCCCGTGTCGACCAACGACACCGTCAGTTGCGATGCAGTAGACATGGGATATTCGAGACTGGAACGCAGATCAATGGAAACGTCACTTGTTTGCGTGGATCATGTTTCTTGTTACACCGGGTTGATGGCTGTGATTGCATACGACATCATCCAAGCCATCGACTGCCACGTACAGAGGCTGGTGGGGTAGTTACTAAGCTACTAGCTGATAAACCCAGCGTTGCCCAGACATTTATTTACAACTGTGCCCGAGATTTGGTACGTGCAGAATTTGTTTTCAACTTATAAAGCTTCTATGTATACAACATTCAAAGTAATGTGATTGGAGGCGTGAATGAAGAGCATGTTTGTTTCACCAACCTGGGAGAGAGCAATTTAGAGCTGGCTGTGCTAAATGCAAATGGCACTAACGTCCACAATATCCAGCGTCTGGCCTTGTCCTTTGTTTGTGATCGTGGCATAACATAAGCTCACCGGGACTTGTACATGTTTAAAGCAAAATCGTAAACTGTTAGGAATTAGTAGGATTCTGGTTATAAAAACGCGCTCGCCCACGCCACTTCCAGTTAAAATTTATGCTTCTATGATCTCACATTGAAGACAGGTAACTTAAATCCTCTGTGAGTGAAGTGTTCTGAGGAGAAAGATAAAGCATGACGCTCTCGATGCGACTTAATGCCTGATGTTCACGAGCTAGAGCAAGTCTCTCCCAACGATCTTCATTGGAGTCTTGAGACCGCATGGTCCTCAGCCTTTTCGCTGTTCTTGTGTATTCGGAAAGGCAGAGCGTTTTCTAGGCATTGTTATTCGTAAACAAAACTAAATCAAACTGTATTGAGTGGCCACCCAAATCACAAAGCAAACCCAATAAATTCGTTTTTCCTTGCATAGAATATGAATAAGACCTATCTAAAAAAATCAGTGTCGTTAATTTCCTAATACACAGTCCAAAATCAGTAAATCCGAATATCCTAGCTAATTAAATTCCATGTTAATTTGTATTCGTAAAGATAAAATTGCGGGGCTTAATCCTTTCACTGACGTAAACTTCCGGAAATACATCTGTCACTTGGTTAAAGAAACAGACAGTGCACTCCATTGGTTCTTTGGTGTACTACACTGTGATGGTTAAACATACGAACTACAAAGCTAAATAGACTGTTCCAGATAAAAGTAAAATTGCTTTGTCTTTTTTTCCCAATATTGATGACATAAAGCACATACAGGGTGTCTCAAACGTTTTGGGTCAAACAAACATGTGATGGTGAGCCCACAGCTGATTATATTGAGACAGAGAACCAGTGGTCGGAAATGCATAATTTTTGTGTTATGTACATACCCAGCGAGCACTGCATAACAACAGCGTAGCACATAGTAACTGTTCAAACTGCCAACCGCCAATTGCAGTACATGCATGACAACGGCGCATGAAGATCTGCCACACTTTCTCAAACATAACTGTTTTCTGTCGTACCAGGAGACAGGTAACTTTAGCAAGCAGGTCTTCATCCGTTTTATTGCGGTGTCATTCACCAACGTCTTGATGTTACTCATGAGGAAAAGTCCAGAGGTGTGACATCCGCTGATCGCGCTGGCCGTGTAGCGCCACCTTCCCTTCCAGTCCAAAGTTGAAAGTACGTATTGTTCAGGTACGTGCACATTAACACCGAAGTGGGCTGATGCACCGTCTTGTTGAAACCACATATTTCCACGGACAAGGGTACAGTGTCCTAGAACTGTGTCAGCACATTTCGCTAGAAATGCATAAAAGTGTAAGTTAATGCGGATGAGTAGCAAAACCACTACCGTAGTGTTCGAAACCGTCATTATTACTGTGCTGTTTGACACAGTTACGTTTATTAAATATGTAGGTGCAACTTTGCAAAGTGACATAAAATGGAAGGAGTGCGTAAGGACGGTAGTTGGGAAGGCGAATGGTCGACTTCTGTTTATTGGCGAATTTTAGGAAACTGTGGTTCATCTGTAAAGGAGACAGTGTATACTACACCAACGAGACCAATTCTTGAGTACTGCTCTAGTGTTCGGGATCTCCACCAGGTCGGATTTGGAAGACATCGAAGTGATTCAGAAGTAGGCTGCTACACTACTGGCTATTAAAATTGCTACGCCAAGAAGAAATGCAGATGATAAGCGGGTATCCATTCGACAAATATATTATATTAGAAATGACGTGTGATTACCTTTTCACGCCATTTGGGTGCATAGATCCTGAGAAATTAGTACCCAGAACAACCACCTCTGGCCGTAATAATAGCCTTGATACGCCTGGGCATGAGTCAAACAGAGCTTGGATGGCGTGTACAGGTACAGCTGCCATGGAGCTTCAAAACTATACCACAGTTCATCGAGAGTAGTGACTGTCGTATTGTGACGAGCCCGTTGCTCGGCAACCATTAACAAGAGGTTTTTAGTTGGTGAGAGATCTGGACAATATGCTGGCCAGGGCAGCAGTCGAACATTTTCTGTATCCAGAAAGGCCCGTACAGGACCTGCAACATGCGGTCGTGCATTATCCTGCTGAAATGTAGGGTTTCGCAGTGATCGAATGAAGGGTAGAGCCACGGATCGTAACACATCTGAAATGTAACGTCCACTATTCAAAGTGCCGTCAATGCGAACAAGAGATGACCGAGGCGTGTAACCAATGGCACCCGATACCATCACGTCGGATGATACGCCAGTACGGCGATGACGAATACACGCTTCCAATGTACGTTCACCGCGATGTCGCCAAACACGGATGCGACCACCATGATGCTGTAAACAGAACCTGGATTCATATGAAAAAATGACGTTTTGCCATTCGTGCACCCAGGTTCGTTGTTGAGTACACCATCGCAGGCGCTCCTGTCTGTGATGCAGCGTCAAGGGTAACCGCAGCCATGGTCTCCGAGCTGATAGTCCGTCCTGCTGCAAACGTCGTCGAACTGTTCGTGAAGATGGTTGTTGTCTTGCAAACGTTCCCATCTGTTGATGGCTGCACGATCCGTTACAGCCATGCGGATAAGATGCCTGTCATCTCGACTGCTAGTGATACGAGGCCGTTGGGATCCAGCACGGCGTTCCGTATTACCCTCCTGAACCCAACGATTCCACATTCTGCTAACAGTCATTGGATCTGGACCAACGCGATCAGCAATGTCGCGATACGATAAACCGCAATCGCGATAGGCTACAGTCCGACCTTTATCAAAGTCGGAAACATGATGGTACGCATTTCTCCTCCTTACACGAGGCATCACAACAACGTTCACCAGCCAACGCCGGTCAACTGCTGTTTGTGTATGAGTAATCGGTTGAAAACTTTCCTCATTTCAGCACGTTGTAGGTGTCGCCATGGTCTGAAAAGCTAATCATTTGCATATCACAGCATCTTCTTCCTGTCGGTTAAATTTGGCGTCTGTAGCACGTCATCTTCGTGGTGTAGCAATTTTAATCGACAGTAGCGTAGATTTGTTGCTGGTAGGGCCGACAGTCACGCGAGTGTTCCAAGATGCTTCGTGAAATCAAAGACGACGTTCTTTTAGTGGTAAGCTATTGAGATAATTTAGAGAACCGGCATTTGAAGCTGACTGCAGAAAGGTTCTACTGCCGCGAACATATGTCTCGTGTAAGAATAACGAAGGAAAGATACGAGAAATATGGGCTCGTAGTGAGGCATATGGACAGTCGTTTCTACTCGCTCTATTTGGGAGTATAACAGCAAATGAAATAATAGTAGTATAAGGCACCCTCCGCCGTGCACCTTACGATGGCTTGCGGAGTATGTATGTAGAAGTAGACGTAGTGAGTCACAATGAACCAAAATACTTTAACACGCTAATATTGCAAACTGAATTGTTTCCTCGGTGCTTTTTGTTTGGGACGAGAAAGCCATCGTGGGGTCAGATGCTGCTGCGGTCGCCAGCGGCCAGCGGCAAGTGCGGGTAATTAGCTCGGCGGCGAAGAGAAGCGGCCCCATTGCGGGGGGCCGACCCCGTCAGTTCTTGCCCCGCCTCGATATTTAATTACCCACAAGGCCGCGCGCTGCCTGCAGTTGACGCGGCCGCTCTCCGCGGTGCTCAAATGTCAGCCTCACGCGCCGCCTCGACTCCCCACTGCTACACAATTAAACCTGCCACTGTTGTGCTGCTGGCTACTCTGTTATGACCAGCCCTCTGGTGGCTTACACTCTCGCGCTTTCACCTTTTTCGATAGTTTTACATACGTGTGCTCTCCTGCTGCGTTAGTGACTGGTTAGAGCTTACGAGGAGAACACGGCAAGTGCCATAATAACCTGATTTCCCAGAAACTTCTCTCAATAGAAAAGGAGCCAAAAGAAGCAAATACACGTCTCGCCTTATCTGTAGGTAATCGACCCTTTCTGAGAAAACGAAAGCCAAAGATTTCTACATACTCTGTGTGCCTTTTAGCGTACGATGAGTTCGAGTGAAATTGTGGCACAGCCGATAGCGTCGCGGCTTCACAATATTTTGCACCCTGTGTTCGAAACGCCATTATTGTTTTTAGTTTTGTTTTTATCTGCCCATATCCGTAAAAGATTACCACATGAATGTTTCCCTTGTATGCTGTACTGACGTTGCCTGTATTCGTCTAAAAAATGAGGTCATCTGTCCCCTAGAACTTAGAACTGCTTAAACCTAACTAACCTAAGGACATCACATACATCCATGCCCGAGGGAGGATTCGAACCTGCGACCGTAGCGGTCGCATGGTTCCAGACTGTAGCGCCTAGAACCGCTCGGCCACTCCGGCCGGCTTGTATTCGTCTAATAACTGTCTGTCTGGTGAATGAATTAATGAGACAGAATGAGTAAATGATTTGAAATTGTTTTCGGTGTAAACCCTGCAATGTGCCTTGATTCACAATGAATTGAAAGCGCCAGTTTTCGGAAAAAAATAATATGTTATGTGTGCTTTGAAGCGAAATTATTGCCAGTGGGTGAAATCTTCAGTATTGTTAACGACGTTTCTTTCCCAAGTGAGATTCATACGAAGAAGTTTTAAACCTGCCTTCGCACAATGTTCGGAATTTCTGTGCATCGAACGTTTCTACGATCGATATCATCCAAGGCATTGCACCAAGTCTTACTGAAGAATAAACATCAGAATAAAATGTAAGAATTAACACAAGAGTTGAAATAAGAATTAAATACAAGAGCACGAGAATTTACAAATAGTATAAACACTGAAAGCACCATACACACGTATATAGTAAATGTGTGACACTAACTGTGAAACGCAGTTGTACTCTACAGTTGACATAACGCCCTTGTATTCCCTAATTTGATACGAAACATATGTGTAATAACCTTCTACGTACATGGGTAGATAAGTGATATAAAATTAAAAAGAATCGGGTATCGAACACGGGGTGCAAAAATGCGAAGCTGTGACGCTATCCACTGCGCCAGCACTTCGGTCCAACATTCAGCGAGGTAAAAGGCATATAAATTACGGCAAACAATTTGACCACCATTTTCTCAGAAACGGTTGAGTACCTGCGGATAAGCCGAACACTTCTTTACTTGTGCTTATCCCTCTTCCACTGGGCGAAAACCGCGCGGAGTGGCCGCGCGGTTAAAGGCGCCATGTCACTGATTGTACAGCCGCTCCCGCAGGAGGTTCGAGTCCTCCCTCGGGCATGTGTGTGTGTGTGTGTGTGTGTGTGTGTGCTGTTCTTAGCATAAGTTAGTTTAAGTTAGTTCAAGTAGTCTGTAAACCTAGGAACCGATGACCTCAGCAGTTTGGTCCCTTAGCAATTCACACACTAACATTTGAACACTGAGCCAAGTTACTGGGAAATCGGGTGATGGCACTTGGCGTGTTCTTCTCGTTCGAACATAGTTCGTTGTGCAGAAAGCGTTCAGTAAGGAGGCGCGAAAAGGTCTTGTAGTGTGTTTGTGCGTTAGGGGCGCTCAACTACAAGAAAAAATGGTTCAAATGGCTCTGAGCACTATGGGACTTAACATCTGAGGTCATCAGTCCCGTAGAACTTAGAACTACTTAAACCTAACTAACCTAAGGACATCACACACATGTATGCCCGAGGCAGGATTCGAACCTGCGACCGTAGCGGTCGCGCGGTCCCAGACTGAAGCGCCTAGAACCGCTCGGCCACAGCGGCCGGCCAACTACAAAATTATCATCGCCCAAAAGTATTGCACTTTCTCCCAGATTTACCATGCGAAATTAAATGTTTCACTGTTGTATAGATCTTGAGTTTATGGATCTTTGTTTTATGGTACACGAAGACTTTCTTGAGAAGTTTTTGTACAACCCATACCTGTAGGTAATCTTATCACTACAACTGTTGCTTCAAACAGCCCCTTAGGATAGCATCGTGTGGTCGATATTTTGTGTTAGCTGCAGTGCCCGGCTTGGGATGTTTAATATCTGCCACCCAAAGTGATTGGCCATGTATGTGCCTTTTTGATACTAATAGCGAATGCAAGTCACATGGGAAACTGCAATCGCTTTAAATCTAAGGGCATATTTGAATCACTGGGTATCAATGGAGTGCGAGAAATGAATACATATCCACCTATATGAAAAGATGGTCAATTGTGACATCTTTTGTTACATTTTGCGATAAGTATCTCGTCTTCAATCGTTTCAGCTTGGTTTCCACTGTTTCAAGTAGGGCTGTGTTTGAAAATGACTCGTACTGGTCGAACTGTCACTGTCTGGGAAATCTCGAGTTCTGTTCCATCTTTTGAGCGGCTCGCGTTCTATTGACTTTAGTTGGTACTGTATCCACGACCTGCCATAGCGTTTGTATGGCACTTTGGATTTTAATAACAAAAATGACTGTGGAACAAGGACTAAAATATATTCTAGGGTCCTTGTAATGCATAACAACGGCGACAAATCGATAAATAAAAGTTTGCAATCATGTTTCAGTCAAATTCTCGAACGTCCACTCGTCCCCTCGATCTAATGACGTGTGATGATACTCTCTCCAAGTCGGGTATTGGCACTGTAATTTATTCTCGCTATAGGAATCTGTCAGTTTACCACGCAATAATCCGTTTGTTAGGCATTTAATTTTTTATTAAACTTTTCATTGTTTCATGTGAGTGTAGAAATTTGAAGCAAATCGGTCAAGAATTTTTCGAGCTGTTTGGTAACAACATTTCTCCTTTATATATTTTATATACATACGTTTATCTGTGTGTATGTTAAAGACATATGTAATCTATGTCCGCCCAAATGTTTATTAGGATTCTTGCAGAAATCTTAAGTAAATCGGCCAAGAACTTTTAGAGATTTTTGGTAACAACCTTCCCCTTTGTGTACATAAGATTTTGTGATCTGACTTTAAACATATATGCATGTAATATATAAAAGGGAAGGTTGTTATCAAAAATGTCTAAAAGTTCTTGGCCGATTTACTTCAGATTTCTACTCGATGTGTATACATATTGAAAGTTATCTGAATAAATAAAAACATGGACTGAAGTACTCTGTTTCCGACCGTAAACCAGTGCTGTTATAATAAATGAACTGTCGTAATGAAACTTGTGCCGTCGTAATGTGAAAGATGAGCTGCACTGTAAATGTAATTAATTGTCTAATGAAACGGGAAGTCTTTCATACTGTAAAACTTAGCACTCTGACTGCAAGGGTTTTGAACAATATAAACTGCCTGAATATTTAACCTGGACATGACACCTAGAGTAATTGGCTTTCTAAAATTTGATCACAAAAACTGTCTCTGAATACCATAAGTTGGCCCTGATTGAATAAATAAAACAAATCATAATCTTTTCTCCTTATCTCTATTCTGTTCAAATGTAGATAACGCATTGCAATACTGCTCTGTCTTGCGCGCCGCTATGATAAACCTGCAAATTACTGTATCTACACAGAGACACTCGAGAGGTGCAATGAATTTTCTGTTAATTGCAAATCGAACAGTTTACCTCCCAACCGACCACCACGAGCACAAAAACCATCATTCGTTCAGGTGCGAGACGGAGTGTCCGAGCCTCCAGGAACCTGAGCAGACGTGGCGGAGAGGCAAGTAAAGGGCTGCACGGACGTTCTCGGCCAGTTCCGCTTTCCAGCGCTCAGCGGGTTGCGGGAAGGAGAAGGAGAAGGCCCCGGAGGAGGCGAAAGCGGCGCCAAACCGTTGGCTCAGCTGACCGCACCGGATCCGTAGCGTAGCCGCGCCGTAGCCGGCGAAACGGAGCCACCGAGGCGTGAGGCTGGCCCCTCTGGCTGAGTGTCCAGAGATCAGTCAGCTGGCACGAATCTAAACTCTCTAGCATATACATCAGCGCCTATAGAAATGGCATCGCCCTGAAGGAATGCCCCGAATGACACAAAAAATTGACAACCTGCAGATTTTTGTTAATATAGCCGCCTAGATACACTACTGGCCATCAAAATGGCTACACCACGAAGATCACGTGCTACAGACGCGAAATTTAACCGACAGGAAGAAAATGCTGTGATATGCAAATGATTAGCTTTTCAGAGCATCCACACAATTTTGGCGCCGGTGGCGACACCTACAACGTGCTGACATGAGGAGAGTTTCCAACCGATTTCTCGTACACAAACAGCAGTTGACCGGCGTTGGCTGGTGAAACGTTATTGTGATGTCTCGTGTAAAGAGGAGAAATGCGTACCATCACATTTCCTAGTTTGATAAAGGTCGGATTGTAGCCTATCACGATTGCGGTTTATCGTATCGCGACATTACTGCTCGCGTTGATCGAGATCCAATGACTGTTAGCCGAATATGGAATCGGTGGGTTCAGGAGGGTAATACGGAACGCCGTGCTGGATCCCAACGGCTTCGTATCACTAGCAATCGAGATGACAGGCATCTTATCCGCATGGCTGTAACGGATCGCGCAGCCACGTCTCGATCCCTGAATAAACAGATGGGGACGTTTGCAAGACAACAACCATCTGCACGAACAGTTCCACGACGTTTGCAGCAGCATGGACTATCAGCTCGGAGACCATGTCTGCGGTTACCCTTGACGCTGAAACACAGGAGCGGCTGTGATGGTGTACTCAACGACGAACCTGGGTGCACGAATGCCAAAACGTCATTTTTTCGAATGAATCCAGGTTCTGTTTACAGCATCATGATGGTCGCATCCGTGCTTGCCGTCATCGCGGTGAACGCACATTGGAAGCGTGTATTCGTCATCACCATACTGGCGTATCACCCGGCCTGATGGTATCGGGTGCCATTGGTTACACGTCTCGGTCGCATTGACGGCACTTTGAACAGTGGACGTTACATTTCAGATGTGTTACGACCCGTGGCTCTACCCTTCATTCGATCTCTGTGAAACCGTACATGTCACCAGGATAATGCACGACCGCATGTTGCAGGTCCTGTATGGGCCTTTCTGCATACAGAAAATGTTCGACTGCTGCGCTGGCCAGCACAATCTCCAGATCTCTCACCAAATGAAAACGTCTGGTCAATGGTGACCGAGCAACTGGCTCGTCACAATACGCCAGTCACTACTCTTGATGAACTGTGGTATCGTGTTGAAGCTGCATGGGCAGCTGTACCTGTACACGCCATCCATGATCTGTTTGACTCAATGCCCAGGCATATCAAGACCGTTATTTCGGCCAGAGGTGGTTGTTCTGGGTACTGATTATTCAGGAACTATGCACCCAAATTGCGTGTTAATGAAATCATTTGCCAGTTCTAGTATAATATATTTGTCCAATGAATACCCATTTATCATCTGCATTTCTTCTTGGTGTAGCAATTTTAATGGCCAGTAGTGTAGATTAATACCGGACAGTTATAATTAAAGTGCAGCTACTCACAGAGGTGTTAAAGCCCTTGCCACAGTGGTAAACACCTGTTCCTGTCAGTTCACCGAAGTTAAGCGCCGTCGAGCTGGGCTAGCACGTGGATGGGTGACCATCCGGTCTGCGACCGCTGTTGGCAAGCGGGGTGCACTCAGCCCTTGTAAGGCAAACTGAGAAGCTACTTGATTGATAAGTGTAAGTAGGCTGTTTATGTTTTCTTATTGGCAACGTTATGTAGCGCTCAATATGAAAATCACTGGCTGTGCGGTGTGCAGTCTGTGGCTGCTTTGCATTGTTGTAATACTCGCCATTGTAGTGTTAGGCAGCTGGATGTGAACAGCGCGTAGCGTTGCGCAGTTGGAGGTGAGCCGCCAGCAGTGGTGGATGTGGGGAGAGAGATGGCGGAGTTTTGTAATTTTTCATGAACTGCTATATTTATATATGATGATATCAAGGTAAATACATTGTTTGTTCTCTATTAATATCTTTCATTTGCTAACTACCCCTATCAGTAGTTAGTGCCTTCAGTAGTTTGAATCTTTTATTTAGCTGGCAGTAGTGGCGCTCGCTGTATTGCAGTAGCTTGAGCAGCGAAGATTTTTGTGAGGTAAGTGATTTGTGAAAGGTATAGTTTAATGTTAGTCAGGGCCATTCTTTTGTAGGGAATTTTGAAAGTCAGATTGCGTTGCGCTAACAAAATATTGTGTGTCAGGTTAAGGTCAGTCGTGTATAGTCATATATAAATTGTTCAAAGGGACGTTTCATATGTCGACCCTTAGCCGAGGATACCTCACTGGAATCTTCTGATCTTTTGTTGTAGTTTGTTTAATTAGTGTAGATTTTGTTTATTGCTAGCGCGTAATTGTAGAGAAAATCTCCTTTGTAGTTGCAGTCTTTCATTGTTGTACAGTAAAACAGTTGTGGCATGCATGTAGATTTGCACCAAGTATTTCGCAGCTGCAATTAACTAGATATTATTTCCAGTGTTATGTTAATGTGTTCTCTTATTTTTGCACTTCAAATTGTGCTTTTCTGTGTTATCGTGTGAAATATTGTGACAATTATGGCGTGTGAAAAACGTAACACTAGGCTCCAAACTAAACTGAGAAATAATAGTGACGACGAGCGTAGCTTATCAGCGCCGCAGAGTAATGAATTTACTAATGTTCAAAGTAGTAATTTGGTAACTGTGCACAGGGAAATGGAGCGGGCGTCAAACAATGGCGGGGACAGTGAAACAATTAGTGAAGAGGGAAGCATTATCGATCGATCGGTCGGCAATAGCTCGCCTCAGGAAGCCGAAATGACACGACACGATCTCGCAAATACTGTAGATTCAGGTTTTGGATCCTCACCGTTTTCTCAAATAAGTCAAGACACATTTTCTGCTTGTCAAAATGTGAATGTTTCCGGTGCAAATTCACTGCCGAAAAGCACTGAGGAGCATGTTTCAGACACCAATGCATTGTTATTACAATTAATACAACAAATGGGACAAACACAGCAAAAGCTTCAAAAGTTAGACACAATGGAACAAAATCAGAGACAAACACAGCAAAAGCTTCAAAAGTTAGACACAATGGAACAAAATCTTAAAAAGTTAGACTCATTGGAGCAAACTCTTGAACGAACACGTGAGGATTTAACTGCTGAGTTACATCACATTGAATCGAAATGTCAAAAAGTCTGTAATGACGTAAAAACACAAATTTGTGAGCATTTCCAACCTATTTTTTCGCGTCATGAAAATGCACTACAGAATCACGAAGCAGCCATAAAAGAACTGCAAACTATTGTTCATGAAAATCATGAGACCTTGCAAGCAAAATTTGACTCAGTTGCATCTACCGAAACGGTTATGCAACTTGCAAAAACTCAGGAAAACTTAAAGGTCACAGTAGACACGATTTCAACACAAATGGACACTCTGAAACTTGGTTCAGAAAAACATAGAGAGGAAATGATTTCACTATCGGATAAAGTAGCCGAACTTTCAGATCAGTTCACTAACTTATCTACAAAGGTAGATGATGATCAGAATGACACAACACCTGAAGCCTTCATGGACACTGAAGAGTATGAACAAATTAGAAAATTCAAACAAAATCAAAATCAAATGAATACACAGTACAAAAGAGAAATCCGGGAAGTGCAAGATCAGTTGGCACAAGTAGTACAAGAATTACGTATTTCAGAGGACGCTCGCGCCCCAATACGGGAAGAGGGACATACAAATACGGAACAGACACAAAATAACAACACAGGGCACTTCGGAAATTGTGAAAGAAGTTGGCAAGGTACGCCGAATTTTGAGATGGAACCGCCGAAACGACGTAACAATGACCGACATGCGACTTGCCGACATGATGATTTTGACTATAAGCTGTTCATTACTACACGTAAATTCAAAACATTTAAGAATTCTGGCAACGACATTCATCCACAAGCATGGCTCCATCAATTCTCTCATTGTTTTCCTCCCAACTGGTCGTTAGAACACAGATTAGAATTCATGTGTGGCTATTTAGAGAATGAACCAGCTGTAAGAATGCGATCGGTCATTCACGATTGCCACAGTGAGGGAGAATTTTACCATGCCTTCCTCTCAGCATATTGGTCTCAAGCCACACAAGACCGTGTAAAACATAGCATCATGATGATGAAACACTTTGAACAATCTGAATTTTCCAGTCTTGCCAAATATTTTGAAGACATGTTGCATAAGAATCAGTATCTTTCAAACCCATACAGCCCCTCAGAACTCATCCGCATTTGCTTACTCAAATTGCCTGAACATTTACGGCATATTATTTTAGCAGGACGTTGCAAAGACGACATTGAAGCCTTTCAGGGACTGTTACAAGAACTGGAAAGTGACACTGACAATCGCGGAACGCGAAAACAAAGACACAACAATTACAGGTCACATCCGTCACAATTCCGTGACGACAGAAACAATAACCGGACACGACTGGTCTATTCTTACAACGCAAATCGTGACCAAAACAGACACCACCCATATGACAACCATTGGCAGAGTAATAGTTACAGAGAAAGATCGCATTTCCGTAGTAATGAATATGACAGAGATAACCATAGAAACAGACAATATGGTAATCAGAACTATTATTATCAAGGGAGACAGAATAATTTCAGACGCAACAGTTCAGCGCGCAGTTACGATTCAGGGAGAAATTCTCCACCACATGACCGACACGAAAGAAACTGTGTAAACTACCGACAAAACGACAGACCTGAATTCCATCAGAACTGGCGAGCTTTAAACAGAGCTGGGCCCTCTCAGCAAGGCGAATTTGTGGAAGTTAGGCCTCCTAATCCCAGTAACGACGCGCGGCAACAAAGAGACAGACAATGACTCGCACCGCTGGGATACACGTGCGCCGGCTGGCTCCGAGAAAAATAACATTATATCTGGTACTGCTAATGAGATTTTAATGCAACATTTTGGTTTACTTGAAAATATATTCTGGATTTAAAGTACTTTCAGTGAGATACCAGATGACACAGTGGTTAGTTTATGTGACAGCTACACGATTTTTATCACGACGCTACTAATGAGTGACAATTTACAATGTTGCTTTTGCAGTGTTTCTGTTTTATATCCGCACAGTTTTTCTGAATTCTTCTGGAAAGCAAAACATGTTTTAGTAGTAAGCTACAATGTGAGGGCCTTTTTCTTAGCACAACAATACTTTACAGTATAGTATTTTCTTGATCACAGTAATGTACATAATAATTATGATATCTATACACAAAGCATTTCACTTTTGTGTATTATGAGGTAAGTACATTGACTTCTGCAGAACTTAGCTTTCGGAGGACGATAACTACGACACTTCCACACAGATTATGTTGCAACAAGACGCACATTTAGCGCTACAGTACACGTATTTGAGTGATTAATTTTGTACTTAAAACATTTATTTTTAAAGATTTTTGAATTACAAAGAAAGTTTTCCGTGATACATTTCATTCCATTGCTGTAATTTGTAACACCTGAGGGTATAATTACATTTATCCTCAGGGGGGTACACGCTTACTTTGTGTACCATGTGTGTGGCAACCACAAGGAACCCTAGCTAATATGGTATTTGCTTATACAACTTTACACATCGGTACCATATTTCTCTAACACACAAATTACACAGCTATCTGATCATTTAACTGAGAGATAAACATTTTTTTACTACATCAGTGACACATGTTTACGCAGTACACAGTTGGGTAACTTCTCACTTATGAAACTGTATTTTGTCTGTACTTTGTAAACTGTTCATATTTTTTCGGAATCATTGTGATACTATGAGAGCTTTGAATGATGTATTTGGTAAGGGAACATGATTTTAAAGTACGTTTGAGGCAGATGACACTTTTGACATGAGCAGAGAATTTTTTTAGGCTTAGAAATTATTGGAGGAAGTTACGACGATTTTGAGATTTGACTGAGGTGTTATGATGTTATTATTACGACGACGATGTGTATTATGCTGCTGAGGTATGTTTATGATTAATAGGCTGAGGCTATATGAGTTATTTGATTATGCTTCATATTTATAATGACGAAATATTGACGAGTGTCGACGAATAAGGTAAGGAATAATGAGTAGTGATTAGGGACTCTGATTTGTGAAAAAGGTTGTTGGAAACCAAGAATCGTACTTTAAGAGTTATGAAATGTGTGTATATGAGTGAATGTATCACAATGCCGGCGAAATTTTTTTTGGACACTGTTATATTCATAGGATTTTGTTTCTACACATTTGCAACGCAAATTTTCGACCTGTGAAATTTTTATATGAGACTGTCACTGTAGCGAAAACTGCTGTCGTCGTAAATATTTCCGTAAGAAAGTTAAGTGACCACCTGCACGTAATGCGTCGTGGGCACGCAGCTGTGTCAAACACCTGGAGAACAAGCCATTAGGGGGTGCCTTTCCGGAAGCACAGGTAGAAAAAAAAAGAAAAAAGGCAGGCCTTTATCCTCGCCATTGGCATTCCTTTAGAGAAAATATTGCAAATGCGACACCCTCATTACTTCCATTAACCTCGCTTCTGACATTCCTTTGTAGAAAGCATCGCAAAAACGACACGGTCGAACTTGAAAACATATGATTACACTAGCTCTTAATTTACGATATTTACTGAAATGCCTAATGAAATGACGAGAAATATTTTTACATCTGCACACCTGATTATGACAAGCGTCTTTCTATGAGAGTTGAGAGAATGTCTACTAACTTATGAAATGTCACATGACTACTGAATGATGTTTTTATGCTTTGCTTTTCATAGTTGCTTATTTCATTTGATATCTGGTTTCCAGCTGTGTTGCAGCATTGCTTTTATAAAATGAAATGCATTTGCTAATGTGAACACTTTCTGTCAACAGATCTATTAAATAATTATTTTATGATCCACATTCTTTAAAAAAGGAGCACTTGGAAAGGAAAGAACAATAAGAAGGAACTAGTAACAGTAACACATAATTTTCTTTTCAAGTACATGGTAATATTTCTTTTTACAATCAGTTGTTGTGGTGCACCACTTTAATTACATAGACATTAAGATGTGAATATACATTTCCCTTATCTGCATTGTTATCTTTAGTGTATTATTTTTTCTGCTTTAGCTATGTCATGTTTAGGTAGAAGTTATTTAATTTTCTGCTGCTGTTTGCCAGGCATAGTGCTACTGAACTTTAATTTGTGTTACTCTGCTAAGCCAGATTTATTTTTTTGTTGCTGCACATTGGCTCATATTAGTTGTAATTTTGCATTTTTTCTGTTAATTTAGATTTACTGTAGCTTGCTTTGCAATTTTCCATTTTTTTGGTCATTGTTGTTTGTGTTAATTGTTTTGTGCTGCTGCATTGCCTCGTCCCTTAGTTTAATATCTGAGCTCAGTAGATTTAAGTTAGCTTAAGAGGGGGTAGCCTCTAAGAGAATGAGTTGCGATGAATTGGAAGAAATGCATTGAGAAAACAGGTTTAGGTAGGATTTTCTTGGAAATAAATGTTGAGGTAAGATAATGGAAAATAAATAATGAGGTAAGAAATATGTGAACATATAAATACAGAAAGCATGCTTTGATAGGATTTTTTTGGTCGAAACAAATGTTGAAATAAGACGAAAGATCTGTGGAATGAAGTTTTGGGTTGGACTGCAGTACCAAATGTTACACTGAAAACGAACCCTGTCCTTTCCTATTGGTGTTATCCCACTATGTGTTTGTGTACCCTTGTGTAGTTGTTTTCTTCCTGTCTCTGTGTAGTTTCATAGAATTTTTTCTTCTTTTAATATTAAGCTACATTCACTATGATGAGGAATACTGTTATCCTCGAATATAATTGGCATTAATAATATGTTATTTACTTTGTAAAGATGTTAGACATTATTAATTCTGTTCTGTTCAATGCTCATGTGTGAAGTTGATGTTTCAAAAGTTATTGTGATCCTTTATGTATGTACTCATGTCATAATTCCACTGATGTATATGTTTATTTCTATTCTTTTGTAACGCCTGTTTTACTACAAATGTTATCTGTATTGTTATGTTCTTTAATGATGTATTTTGTTCCTTTGTAATTGTATTCTTATGTTATTAAATTGTAATTGTCACCAGTTCATAATATTATTAACTTGTTAGTTACATTTCACTGCACACGTTTCTGTTAGTCATAGTATGTGGACAATATGTGAGAAGTAGGGACTGTTAGTGTTTGCACGTGTGTTACTAATTCAGCAAGGGACTGGATAACAGCATTGCTGGTTCTAAGGACAATTCCAAAAACGTTGTGAGTGCACAAGTGGTGGTTTATGGACTTGCTATATTCTCTGCAAGACTCTTCGATGGTGATTGTGCACCTGCACAGTCGCAACAGATGGCTGCTGGCCATTTCTACAAGGACTACAGTGGGTCTACACCTTTGCTGACTCACCTATACCATTATATCTACAAGGACTACAGTGGGTCTGCACCTCTGGTGGCCCACCAATACCACAATCTCTACCAGGACTCCAGTGGGTCTGCTCTGTGATGACCTACCTACCAATATTCTTCAAAACTTCGAATGACTCTGCTGTGGGTTTGCTCCATTGTGGCCAATTACCTGTCTGCATGTCAAGAGTCAGCACTGTCTTTCCGTTGGAAGGACAACACTACTTCTTCAAGACAGCATGGAAATCCACTACTTCTGTGTGCATTTTCTTTTACTGCTCAGACTTTGAGAAAAACTCTGCATTTTTACTGTGATGAACAATGTGGACTGTCTTTATGGACTGTGAGAAATTTTTAGCTTTTGACCAACATTGTATCAATAAGTGTGTGCATTTGATTTCTTTGTTATTGTAATTATGAAAAATTTTATCAAATCATTACTGGCCACTGCCCAAAAAAAAATTTGTAAAATTTTTTGTGGGGAGCATGGGGGCTATGTAAGTAGGCTGTTTATGTTTTCTTATTGGCAACGTTATGTAGCGCTCAATATGAAAATCACTGGCTGTGCGGTGAGCAGTCTGTGGCTGCTTTGCATTGTTGTAATACTCGCCATTGTAGTGTTAGGCAGCTGGATGTGAACAGCGCGTAGCGTTGCGCAGTTGGAGGTGAGCCGCCAGCAGTGGTGGATGTGGGGAGAGAGATGGCGGAGTTTTGTAATTTTTCATGAACTGCTATATTTATATATGATGATATCAAGGTAAATACATTGTTTGTTCTCTATTAATATCTTTCATTTGCTAACTACCCCTATCAGTAGTTAGTGCCTTCAGTAGTTTGAATCTTTTATTTAGCTGGCAGTAGTGGCGCTCGCTGTATTGCAGTAGCTTGAGCAGCGAAGATTTTTGTGAGGTAAGTGATTTGTGAAAGGTGTAGTTTAATGTTAGTCAGGGCCATTCTTTTGTAGGGAATTTTGAAAGTCAGATTGCGTTGCGCTAACAAAATATTGTGTGTCAGGTTAAGCACAGTCTTGTATAATTGTTCAAAGGGGACGTTTCATAAGTAGCGGCTCCTAGCCCGTAAACTGACATACGGCCGGGAGAACAGTGTGCTGACCACATCACCCCTCCAAATCCGCATCCAGTGACGCCTGTGGGCTGAGAATGACATGGCGGCCGATCGTACCGCTAGGCCTTCACTACCTATTTGGGCGACACGTTGCTGCGGATCATGAGGTTTTAGTTGCTGCACCTTCTGGATCTTGTACGGGTACCATTGTGAAATAAACTGCAAAACATTCTCTACTGTTGACCATCGGATGAACGACTCTCACGACACTGCACGATCTCTAGCACTTTCCAAGGCACGTGCTGCATGGTCATTTACAGCAACATCAATCTCGTAAGTAACTTCTACCGGAATAGGACCCATTCCTCTTCCAGATGCAGCATCAAGATTTACTGTGTTTTCAAATTTCATTATCATCTTATTTAGACAATGTAATGACATCCGGCCTCTCCTGGGAATTTTCAGTCGGCGATACTCTCTCGATGCATCGCTGCAATTGCTGCAGTTCACATAAAACAGCTTCACTAACAGCACAGGCTCTCTCTTCTCCATACTCGCACTGGTCACTCACGTCATGGCTTGTCAAATTACAGCGTGGGCGTCATATCTTCATACAAGCTGTGTACAACACCAGATTTGCACCTGGTGGCCACAACTGGAACTAATGTTTTTACAGCGTAAATCAGTTCCGCATTAACGCATTGGTATACCTCTCAAGTTTCACTGCCATACGATAATTACAGCCCACAATGGACCTCAGTGAGTAGGTGCACTTTAATTATAACCACCCTGTATACTTAGATCATCAGACCTTTAATTAAAAATGTTTAAATGTGTGTGAATTCCTAAGGGACCAAACTGCTGAGGTTATCGGTCCCTAGTCTTACACACTACTTGAACTAACTTATGATAAGAACGACACACACACCCATGCCTGAGGGAGGACTCAAACATAAGGCGGGAGGGGCCGCGCAGTCCGTGACATGACGCCTCAAACCTCGCGGCCACTCCGCGCGGCATCTGTAATTAAAATTAACGAATGTATGAATGAAAGCTACTATCAGTTGCTTATAAGATATTCTCAGCGACACTGACTTGACTATCAACTGGCTGAATATCAAATTTGGGTTAAAAAGGGAAGATCCTATTCACAACATATTTCCAACTTGAAATCCGTGATTCGTCATGCATAAGTAAACTCCAGAGACGTATTTGTAATATTTAACATTTTTTTAAAAAAAAGCTTTTGATTCTTTTGATAGGGAAACTCTAGACAAACTAATCCGTGAATCTGGAGTTCGAGTACCACTGTCACCTCCCCCTTTTCCTGTCCCAGTCGCGAAGCACGAATAGTTCGTGAGAAGAACGAGTACTGGTGGTAAGCCTCCGTGTGGGTTCGAAGCTCCATAATTTTGTCTTCATGGTTTTTTCACGAGATATACGTAGGCGGAAGCAAATACACGGCTGGTTCTTCGAGGAATGTACTCTCTTGGAACTTTCAACAGTAAACCACACCGTGATACAGAACGCCTGTCTTGCAGCGTCTGCCACTGCAGTTGGCTGAGCACCTCCGTGACGCTTTCGTGCTTACTAAGTCAACCTGCAAAGAAACGTGCTGATTTTGTTTGGATCTTCTCGGTTGCCTCTATCAATCGTGTCTGGTACAGATCCCAGACTAACGAGCAATATTCAAGTATTGGTCGAAAGAGTGGTTTGTAAGCTATCTCCTTTGTTAATGGACTACATTTCATGAGGAGTCTTCCAACGAATCTGTCTGTCATCTGCCTTACGTACGATTAATTTTGTGTGGTCGTTGTATTTCCGATCGCTACGCACGCATACTCCCATTTATTTTATGGGAATAACTGTTCCAGCGGTTGTCCTGCAATCGTATAATCAAACAATGAAAGGTTCGGAGCTCCATAATTTTGTCTTCATGCTTTTTTTCACGAGATATACACTCCTGGAAATGGAAAAAAGAACTCATTGACACCGGTGTGTCAGACCCACCATACTTGCTCCGGACACTGCGAGAGGGCTGTACAAGCAATGATCACACGCACGGCACAGCGGACACACCAGGAACCGCGGTGTTGGCCGTCGAATGGCGCTAGCTGCGCAGCATTTGCGCACCGCCGCCGTCAATGTCAGCCAGTTTGCCGTGGCATACGGAGCTCCATCGCAGTCTTTAACACTGGTAGCATGCCGCGACAGCGTGGACGTGAACCGTATGTGCAGTTGACGGACTTTGAGCGAGGGCATATAGTGGGCATGCGGGAGGCCGGGTGGACGTACCGCCGAATTGCTCAACACGTGGGGCGTGAGGTCTCCACAGTACATCGATGTTGTCGCCAGTGGTCGGCGGAAGGTGCACGTGCCCGTCGACCTGGGACCGGACCGCAGCGACGCACGGATGCACGCCAAGACCGTAGGATCCTACGCAGTGCCGTAGGGGACCGCACCGCCACTTCCCAGCAAATTAGGGACACTGTTGCTCCTGGGGTATCGGCGAGGACCATTCGCAACCGTCTCCATGAAGCTGGGCTACGGTCCCGCACACCGTTAGGCCGTCTTCCGCTCACGCCCCAACATCGTGCAGCCCGCCTCCAGTGGTGTCGCGACAGGCGTGAATGGAGGGACGAATGGAGACGTGTCGTCTTCAGCGATGAGAGTCGCTTCTGCCTTGGTGCCAATGATGGTCGTACGCGTGTTTGGCGCCGTGCAGGTGAGCGCCACAATCAGGACTGCATACGACCGAGGCACACAGGGCCAACACCCGGCATCATGGTGTGGGGAGCGATCTCCTACACTGGCCGTACACCACTGGTGATCGTCGAGGGTACACTGAATAGTGCACGGTACATCCAAACCGTCATCGAACCCATCGTTCTACCATTCCTAGACCGGCAAGGAAACTTGCTGTTCCAACAGGACAATGCACGTCCGCATGTATCCCGTGCCACCCAACGTGCTCTAGAAGGTGTAAGTCAACTACCCTGGCCAGCAAGATCTCCGGATTTGTCCCCGATTGAGCATGTTTGGGACTGTATGAAGCGTCGTCTCACGCGGTCTGCACGTCCAGCACGAACGCTGGTCCAACTGAGGCGCCAGGTGGAAATGGCATGGCAAGCCGTTCCACAGGACTACATCCAGCATCTCTACGATCGTCTCCATGGGAGAATAGCAGCCTGCATTGCTGCGAAAGGTGGATATACACTGTACCAGTGCCGACATTGTGCATGCTCTGTTGCCTGTGTCTATGTGCCTGTGGTTCTGTCAGTGTGATCATGTGATGTATCTGACCCCAGGAATGTGTCAATAAAGTTTCCCCTTCCTGGGACAATGAATTCACGGTGTTCTTATTTCAATTTCCAGGAGTGTACGTAAGCGGAAGCAATACATGTCTGGTTCTTCGAGAAACTTACTCTCTCGGAGTATTTTTTTTTTATTTTTACAGTGATCTCCAACAGTATAAACACGTACATGAGTGTATAAACACCTGAGGATGGGCGCAAGACCGAAACCGGTCGTGCGACAAATAACATTTTATTGTGATTGGTAGCGGATATTTTTCTTCACCCTATAAAGGAACAGCCACGGAGTTCGACAGCATCCACTATGGATAAAATTCAAAAAAAAGTATTTCTGTGTATGTATTCGCAGTACGTTACATTTGTTTGTAATAAGAGTCAACTGTCACTCACTGCATCAGACATCGATCCTCTGCAGGTCTTGTTGCATTTCGCTACAATTTCCTAGTGTCGTGACTTCGCTGTAGACCACTGCATCGTGTGTGAAAAGCTTCGAAGAACTCCCGACTTTATAAACTACGTTTATTTATATAAATATTGTGGAAAATAATGGCCTTGTAACACTCCTTTGGAGTACACCCGAAGTTACTTGTACGTGTGAAGATTCTCTCCGTTGAAAATGACATGCTGTTTTCTCTTTGCTAGAAACTCATCAATCCAATCACAAACTGGTCTGATATCCCGTACGTTCGTATTTTGTTCATTAGACTGCTGCTTTGCAATTACACCAATACAACTCTTCCGCAAAACTTTCGTTTTAGATATACTTAGTCTTAAAATGGTCCTGTGATTATAAAAATTGTTGCTAATAAAGGAAATAAGTATCGCGAATGAATATAGACAGCTGTATTCAGAAAAATCTATGGTGACCGCAGAGTCATTCAAGAAATTTATTTTCTGCATTAATGAGAGTGTGTAGGCTAGTATCCCGGCAGCTAGTGAGCCAGACTCGGAGAGATAGGGCGTTCGTGCGCCCACCAGCGCCTTCACTAGTATTGTCGGAAAGTTTAGATTTATGCCAAGCTCAGTGTCTGAAGAAGCGTCAAAAAAAGAAAAAAAATGGTTCAAATTGCTCTGAGCACTATGGGACTTAACATATGAGGTCATCAGTCCCCTATAATTTAGAACTACTTAAACCTAACTAACCTAAGGACATCACATCCATGCCCGAGGATGGATTCGAACCCGCGACAGTAGCGGTCGCGTGGTTCCAGACTGAAGCGCCTAGAACCGCTCGGCCACAACGGCCGGCGAAGAAGCGTCCACAGAGGTGGAAACGTGAGAACAGATGCCAGCACCAATCTCAACATTTCTGTCTCCATTTCTGGTTGAGAAACCACCAGTTTTAAACGGCGTTACAAACCCCTCTCACACTGCCATAAGCCAAAAGTGGTAACATACGTTTCAATTTAAACTTTCCCTTTTTTGACGCGTTGGCAGCTTGGTTTTGAAACCCCTATTCGTTGTACTAGTAGTCTGAGCCACTTTTACTGCTCTACTTAGTTCTTTTTCTGTACATCTAGTCCCTGGCTTCAGTTGCCGTCAATATCGAATCTCATCAAACGTTTTTTTGTCGGGCTTGGCGAACTAGTGGTAAGGCATGTTCCCGGAAATCAAGAGGTCGTGGCATTAAATCGGGCCACGGAAATTTTCAGTCTGCCTTTAATCTAACCTTCACTACTCAACAATGTGAGGATTCGCGAGGAACGGCAGGTCGTTCGAATTCCAGGTAAGCCGTAGATCCCCTTTATCCCAACGGATAGCTGGGGTAGGTTAGGGACACGTAAGTCGCTGAAGTGACGTTCAGTTGAAATATTTGCACCCAGTCATTGAGCCCCGCAAAATTAGAACTGTTTCTGTGACATGATTTGTACTATTTAAATATTTATTTTGGATTTATCGTTTGTACATCAGTTTAGTATTAGCTAAACTGATTTTTCAGGTCGCGCAGGGTAGCCGCGTGGTCTAGGGGCGTCTTGTCACGGTCCGCGTGGCTCCCCCCGTCGGAGGTTCGAATCCTACCTCGGGCATGGGTGTGTGTGTGTGTGTTCTCCTTAGCGTAAGTTAGTTTGAGTTAGATTAAGTAGTGCGTAAGATTAGGGACCGATGACCTCAGCAGTTCGGTCTCATAAGACCTTACCACAAATTTCCAATTTTTTTTTTTATTTTTCAGGCTTACTTTCAACATAGTTCCATAAAGTTCATCCACTCGTTTTTTAAGTATATTTGCGCTAGACGCAAATTGTGCAGTGTCATTAGCAAAACAAAGATGGCTCAAGTGTGATTCGTCAGTACGTATTCCTTCTTCCCAATTTGAGAGCCCGAAAACATCGTCTAACGTAGCTGAGAACACATGTAGTGGAATAGAATCACTTTATTCCACTTATTGCGAACACAATAGGTGCTTAATTATTTTGGTAGACAATCGAAACAGGGATTCTGTCCCAAGAGGATTCTGTCCGCTTGCAGTATGTTCCTATAAGAATCATATTGTTCTTTTTTCATTATGTAGATAACTGCTTACTATACAGGGTGGGCAAAAATACTGGATCGGAAACTACACTGACGGAAAAAATCGCAACACCAGAAAGGTATTGTGCGACATAGACGAAAGTTGATAGGCATGTTTCAACATCTGAAACGTGATACCTGTTCAAATTTCGCGCCACTCGCATAAGAATGGCGCTAGAAGCGCTACTTTCTTTCTTTCACTGGTGCCATGTCCCGCACGGACGCAGGGTCGGCATTGTTAGGAACAGATTTGGCAAGGTTACTGGATGCCCTTCCTGCAGCCACCCCGTAACCCCCAGGACGGAATTAGTGTACCCCTACTGTCTGCGTCGAGTTTAATTAATGGAATAGTGCGAGCGTGTTCAGATGTCTGCGAGTCGTGTAACTGAGAAGGAACGTGGGGACCAGCCTGGTATTCACGTAGCGGGATGTGGAAAACCGCCAAAAAACCACATCCAGGCTGGCCGGCACACCGGCCCTCGGCGATAATCCGCCGGGCGGATTCGATCCGGGGCCAGCGCGCCTACCCCGAGTCCAGGAAGCAGCGCGTTAGCGCTCTCTGCTACCCTGGCGGGTCAGTAGCGCTACTATGAGGATTCAAATCGAGTTTGGTTTAAACACACTATGTAAGATCGTGAGCGTTATTTAGCTTTGAGATTGGGCGTGGTAAGTTGACGTTAGTCAGTAATGCCTTTAAGGTGACAAAGATGCCGTTATCAACGCATCACTGTATTTGAATGAGGTCTTGTGAGAGGGCTTTGAGAAGCTGTATGTTCCTTCTACAATAGTACAGAAAGACTTGCCACTGTACTTGATTGCTGGGAGCGGTGGTTATGAGGATGTACGATCGCTAAATGACTGGACTCCGGATGACCACGTGGTACTACCGAGAGAGAAGACCATCGTACTACATCTGCAGCAGGAATTTGAGCAGCAATTGGCGCCACAGTGACACAATGAACTGGTACTAATCAGTTACTTCAAGGACAGCTCCGAGCCAGACGCCCTGTAGCGTGCAATGCATTGTCCCCAGACCGCCTTTTGTGACTTAGTGGTGTCAAGCGAGAACCCACTGGAGGATTCAGTTTAAATTTGTTGTGTTTCCTGATGAAAGCTGGTTCTCCCCCGAGGTGTGTGATGGCCGTGTATTGATTAGCAGGCCAGTTGAGGGCCTTCAAGCAACCTGCCTTTGTGCGAGACACACTGGACCCACACCTAGAGTTATGGTCTGAGGTTCGATTTCTTATGACAAGCAGGAGCACTCTCGTGGTTTTCCTACGCATCATGATTGCAAATTTGTACGTCAGTCTGGTGATTTGATGATGATGATGTTTGGTTTGTGGGGCACTCAGCTGCGCGGTTATCAGCACCCGTACAAATTCCCAAGCTTTGCTCAGTCCAATCACACCACTTTCATGAATGATGATGAAATGATGAGGACAACACAAACACCCAGTCATCTCGAAGCAGGTGAAAGTCCCTGTCCCCTCCAGGAATCGAACCCGGAACCCCGTCCTTGGGGTCTGGTGATTTGACGTGTTGTCCTGCCATACATGAACAGTAGTCCAAGGGGTGAGATTTTCACTCTGCAGCGGAGTGTGCGCTGGTATGAAATTTTCTGGCAGATAAAAAGTGTATGCCGGACAGAGACTCGAACTCGGGACCTTTGCCTTTCGCGGGCAACTGCTCTACCATCTGAGCTACCCAAGCACGACTCACGCTCCTTCCTCACAGCTTTACGTCTGCCAGTACCTCGTCTCCTACCTTCCAAACTTTACAGAAGCTCTCCCGCAAACCTTACATAACTAGCACTCCTGAAAGAAAGGATCTCATTCAGGAAACATCCTCCAGGCTGTGATTAAGCCATGTCTCCGCAATATCCTTTCTTTCAGGAGTGCTAGTTCTGCAAGGTTCGCAGGAGAGCTTCTGTAAAGTTTGGAAGGTAGGAGACGAGGTGCTGGTAAAAGTAAAGCTATGAGGACGGGACGTGAGTCGCGCTTGGGTAGCTCAGATGGTAGAGCACTTTAACTCGGGACCTTTGCCTTTAGCGGGTGAGTCTCGGTCCGGCACACAGTTTTAATCTGCCAGGAAGTTTCAATACTTCAAGGGGTGTTTTCCAACACTATAACGTTCGCCCACAAACAGTTTTTGTAATCCAGATTCCTCTACAGAACGGCGACATGTTGTCTTTCCTGCTCGATCACCAGGTCTGTCTCAAATGGAGCACATGTGGGACATCATCGGACGACAACTCCAGCGTGACCCACAATCAGCATTAACTGTCCCCGTATTGACCGACGATGTGCAACAGGCATGCAACTCCATTCCACAAACTGACGTCCGGCACTAGCACAACACGATGCACGCTCGTCTGCATGCTTCCATTCAACATTCTGGCGGTTACACCGTTTATTAATGTACCAGCTTTTCACATTTGTAATGGCTTATCTTGCAATTACGTTAATCTACGACTTGCAATATTTTCATCTTAGATATCTCACCTAGACAAATGTACTCCCGAAATTTCATTAGTCTACATTAACTACCTTTTGGTATTGCGATTTTTTCCGTCAGTGTATTTCAAGAATCTTAAGAAGGTAACCCAACTTCCAGCATGTGCCGTAGTCGTGGATGATTTGTGTCCCCTGCCTTAAGGTGTAGGAAATATTTCCGAGCCAGTTTTATTTTGCACGCGCTTATAATGATTCTTTGTTTTTTTTATCTGCTGAAAGTCTTAAGATGACCAATGGCTGGTCGATTCCGGTCACAGCATTGCGAAATACTTACTGATTGGATTGCAGAAAGTATAAAAGTAAAAGAACTGTCTCGAACTAAATATCACTTTGCATCATTCCAGAAGGCCAACTCTCTGTGCATTCTGCCCACGCAGTTGGTTGATACGCAGCTAAGAGCTGTCTCTGAGCCGAGAAAGCTTCCTGTTTCTCAGTGGCTCGGATTCTTCACTCTCTTGTGCTGCGCAGAAATTTAATAGCGTCACTTTGCGTCGCCCCCGGGCCTCGTGTGACGGCAGAGGCGCCGGAAAGCGCTGTCACGACGAGCATTTCCGCACCCGCTGACAGCGTGGCGCAGCGGCCAGGAATAGAGGGCCATATTTCTGCTGGAAGCCGGCTATTGTGGCCGCCAGTGGGAACAGCTGAGCCGCGGTCGGCAGTTTTTTATCCCGCGCGCGTACGCGGCCGGCAGCGAGATGCGGGCTCCGAGTCGCTTCCTTGCCATCCCACACCATCCCATGCCATCCCATCCCTTCCCTTCCCATCCCCTCCCGTCCCAGGACGCCGTGTGTCATTCGCGGAGCGTGCGTAGCGCGATAAATTGGAATCGAGGCTCTGGGTCTCGCACAGTCGCGCCCAACGCTTCTTCTGTCACGTATTTCATATACACAAGCGAAACACACTCATTGCGATGGACGAATTCTTCAGTTTTTTGACTCTGACAGCTAGGTTCCAAATGAACAATGGGAAGGGTCCTGAAAGCAGTGACCACTCGGAGTGTGGACCTCGCGAAAGGTCATCGCTCACAGGTGCTCATTAACTTACACGACGTCAGTGAACCTGGCTGGTCCCGGCGGAGGTTCGAGTCCTCCCTCGGGCGTGGGTGTGTGTGTTTGTCCTTAGGATAATTTAGGTTAAGTAGTGTGTGAGCCTAGGGACTGATGACCTTAGTAGTTAAGTCCCATACGATTTCACACACAATTTGAACAGTTTTGAACGTCAGTGAACCAAACAACGCAGAAACTTGAGGCAGTACGACGAGTTACGATGTTTCCTCTTTTCAAATGCACTTTTCAAGTGCACCGACGGTCCAGTAAGATAACTCAGGCTGGGGGTGGTTCTATGACATATTCGAGTGCCCTTTTCCGTACTATGTCACCAGTTATTCAGATTACCGTGAACATGAACCAGGATTCTTATTTCAATACTCTCCGTGACCAAGTGCTGACCTTTCTTCTACGTCTTGATGGTGAGTATGCTGTGGACGCTTGTCTTCCAAGATGACAACAACTGCAGTCAGACAGCACACATATGCTCCTGATTTCACTCATCCTGTTTTCATTTGATCTCAGGCACGTTCGCACATTGACTGGCCATCTGAATTACTCGATCTAAATTCCATAAAAATGCCTTTAGTGATCTTAATAATTAAAAAAACAAGGAAGATTATGTGAATGTGCCCCTGTTTTCTTTATTTCTGGATTGTCTCTTTGTTTATGAATGTAAACTATTGCATTCCAAAAAATTCCATTCATAGGAAACAAATACATGCATAACCTAACATGACATTTACAATTAAGAACCAAATCTTTGAGAATGAGAAGCAAATCTGGCTGCGAGAATGTAAATGAAATGTGCCTTTGTCTGAACTAACATTGTCTCTTACAAAAAAATTTTACCCTTACCTTTAATGGGAATTAAAATCAACACTGTTAAATTATCTTGGGAAACTGAAATTTCGTATCCCCTGTATTTGGCTTACCTGTGTTGCAATGGAAAACGCCGTGCAACTGCTCTCGTAGAAAAAGAAGGAGATGTGCACCTCAGTTTTTGAGCTGCTAATTAACAACAGAGAATCGTGGTAGAGCAATACGATGTCTTAAACAGATTGCATGCAAACTTCGTTCTCATAAAATTTGTCTCTCATAAAAAAGAATGTTCGTCAGGTTCCGGGAGATGGATTATGACAGAGCATAATCTGCGCTACTCTCTAGGCAAAAATTCTTCTCAAGAAACCGTGTTCAAAAAGATCATCTCAAAAACATTTCTTGACACTATTCCATTTACAAATTTTCACCATTGAAGGCTGAACAATCAATAAGAAAATATTTCATTACAACTTACAATTACTTAAGACTAACACTGGACAAAAACAAAAAAGGAACACAACACGAAAATTTATTCAAACACAAAAGTCCTTATATAATGATTAAATTCTCTTCATCTTTTAAAATCCATTAAAATGACTGTGACAAAAATTATAAAAAAAAAAACAAGAAATTCCTTATTTGGACGTCTATTTTGAGACAAGAATGCCTATCAACATGCTGCTCCAATAAAGTACACTATTGTCCATTAAAATAGCTACACCAAGAAGAAATGCAGATGATAAACGGGTATTCATTGGATGGATATATTATACTAGAACTGACATGTGATTACATTTTCACGCAATTTGGGTGCATAGAATCTGAGAAATCAGTACGGCCTTGATACGCCTGGGCATTGAGTCAAACAGAGCTTGGATGGCGTGTTCAGGTGCAGCTGCCCATGCAGCTTCAACACTATACCACAGTTCATCAAGAGTAGTGACTGGCGTATTATGACGAGCCAGTTGCTCGGTCACCATTTACCAGACGTTTTCAATTGGTGAGAGATCTGGAGAATGTGCTGGCCAGGGTAGCAGTCGAACATTTTCTGTATCCAGAAAGGCCCGTACAGGACCTTCAACATGCGGTCGTGCACTATCCTGCTGAAATGTAGGGTTTCGCAGGGATCGAATGAAGGGTAGAGCCACGCGTCGTAACACATCTGAAATGTAACGTCCACTGTTGAGAATGCCGTCAGTGCGAACAAGAGGTGACCGAGACGTGTAACCAATGGCACCCCATACCATCACGCCGGGTGATATGCCAGTATGGCAATGACGAATACACGCTTCCAATGTGCGTTCACCGCGATGTCGCCAAATACGGATGCGACCATCGTAATACTGTAAACAGAACCTGGATTCATCCGAAGAAATGACGTTTTGCCATTCGTGCACCCAGGTTCGTCGTTGAGTACACCATCGCATGCGCTACTTTCTATGATGCAGCGTCAAGGGTAACCGCAGCCACGGTCTCCGAGGTGATAGTCCATGCTGCTGCAAACGTCGTCGAACTGTTCGTGCAGATGGTTGCTGTCTTGCAAACGTCCCCATCTGTTGACTCAGGGATCGAGACGTGGCTGCACGATCCGTTACAGCCATGCGGATAAGATGCCTGTCATCTCGACTGCTAGTGATACGAGGCCGTTGGGATACAGTATGGCGTTCCGTATTACCCTCCTGAACCCAACGATTCCATATTCCACTAACAGTCATTGGATCTCGACCAACGCGAGCAGCAATGTCGCGATACGATAAACCGCAATCGCGATAGGCTACAATCCGACCTTTATCAAAGTCGGAAACGTGATGGTACGCATTTGTTCTCCTTACACGAGGCATCACAATAACGTTTCACCAGGCAACGCCGGTCAACTGCTGTTTGCGTATGAGAAATCGGTTGAAAACTTTCCTCATGTCAGCACGTTGTAGGTGTCGCCACCGGTGACAACCTTGTGTGAATGCTCTGAAAAGCTAATCATTTGCATATCACAGCATCTTCCTCCTGTCGGTTAAATTTCGCCTCTGTAGCACGTCATCTTCGTGGTGTAGCAACTTTAATGGCCAGTAGTGTAAAATACGTTCATTCGTTACCTTAAATCCTAATCTTATCAAAATAGTATCTATTTTATAAATCCGTTTTATTCAATGCATAATGATAATATTCCTTTTGTAACAGTAATATCTTAGGTCAGATCAATAAAATAATTCCCAGTAGCACCACGTTTTGCTACCTTCCTGTACAAGCTCACTGCCATGACACCCCGCAACAACTTCCTGTCTCCTATACATTAAAAAATAGGATCTCACCATCAACGAGTGGGCTCGTTATAGTATGGTACACCTGGAAAAGAAAACTTGTGGCCTGTCTTCCTGGCCGAATTGAGACCATTAACATGACCACACGTGGTGCTACATGGTATTGGCACGGTACCTCGTAAGACGGACAATTTCTTTTTTCCGGTGTAATTATCAAGCAGTTCGATAGAACAGTTTTGAATTATTGACTATGTGATGAGTTTCTGGGTGAGATGATAGCTCAAGACATTACTATAAGCATTCATACTGGGTTATCGTAGGCATGTTTACAAACCAGGAATATGGTGCTTTCTCTGGAAGGCTAATTGCTCCACCCGCATGGGATGCACTTCAGGTAGTGGGATTTGTATTCTCTTTTGAACGATTTCGCTTAATATGCTTATTGGTCCGTAACTACCTAGAAGCTTTAGATGTTTCGCTGTGATTGGGGCGGTTATAATGCTGATTCTCCCCCACATCTGAGTAGATCAGCGTAATTGTGCTCATCTGTTATAGATTTTAGTTAGTAACGGTTTCTTGAGAGATTTTTGATATGTTAATTTGTTATGCAGCTGAGTCCACTTGCCGATGTGCCTTTTAAGTTTCTGATGAGAAATTTGACTTCCGAGGTGTTGCACAAAGGAACCGATAGACAGCTTGTCTGACAGAATTCTAGAACCATTCGATCCTCATTTCTCTCCTAGATGATCTCATACCATATGCTACACTTGTAGGCGTTAAATTAGCACCACGCTATTGAGTTTCTGTCCTCAGAGCTCCAATTAGTTGCCGGCCGGGGTGGCCGAGCGGTTCTAGGCGCTACAGTCTGGAACCGCGCGACCACTACGGTCACAGGTTCGAATCCTGCCTCGGGCATGGATGTGTGTGATGTCCTTAGGTTAGTTAGCTTTAAGTACAGGGCTATTACAAATGATTGAAGCGATTTCATAAATTCACTGTAGCTCCATTCATTGACATATGGCCACGACACACTACAGATACGTAGAAAAACTCATAAAGTTTTGTTCGGCTGAAGCCGCACTTCAGGTTTCTGCCGCCAGAGCGCTCGAAAGCGCAGTGAGACAAAATGGCGACAGGAGCCGAGAAAGCGTATGTCGTGCTTGAAATGCACTCACATCAGTCAGTCATAACAGTGCAACGACACTTCAGGACGAAGTTCAACAAAGATCCACCAACTGCTAACTCCATTCGGCGATGGTATGCGCAGTTTAAAGCTTCTGGATGCCTCTGTAAGGGGAAATCAATGGGTCGGCCTGCAGTGAGCGAAGAAACGGTTGAACGCGTGCGGGCAAGTTTCACGCATAGTGATGTGAAAGATTCAGTGTTTAAACCTCCTCTACCAAGAAACGTGCCAGAACTGCGAGCTCGCATCAACAATGCTTTCGAACACATTGATGGGGACATGCTGCGCCGGGTGTGGGAGGAACTTGATTATCGGCTTGATGTCTGCCGAATCACTAAAGGGGCACATATCGAACATTTGTGAATGCCTAAAAAAACTTTTTGAGTTTTTGTATGTGTGTGCAAGGCATTGTGAAATATCTCAAATAATAAAGTTATTGTAGAGCTGTGAAATCGCTTCAATCGTTTGTAATAACCCTGTAGTTCTACGTTGTAGGGGACTGATGACCTTAGACGTTAAGTCCCATAGTGCTCAGAGCCATTTTTGAACCAATTATTTCCCATTCATCAGCTCATGGAATTATCCTAAGTTAGGATTCACCTCAAGTTCCTATCTCCATTCAATCAGGGATCGTGAGAGCTTATGAACCATTTATAAAAGTCCTGCGTTTAATCTTCTCACCTTTTTCGTTTTAATTCCGTCAGGTACATTCTGAGAGCGAATTATAGATGGTGCATTTTTATTCCGTCCCTCGGATCTCTACATTTTTGCCATGTTTTTTTCGCTACGGCGATATGCTGTGCTCGAAGAACCGCGTGGGCACACTTATGCAGTGAGGGCATGTGACTGTTGATGGTCATCTGCAGGTCAGACGGGGACGTTCAGTTCGGCAGGCATCCTCTGTGCTATTCGAAAGGTGCAGCCTATGTACGAGTACTTAGTTTCACTCCATTGCGTCATCGTCTTAAAAAGCTAAAACGCAAAAGCCGGCCAGAGCGGCCGAGCGGTTCTAGGCGCTACAGTCTGGAACTGCGCCACCGCTACGGTCGCAGGTTTGAATCCTGCCTCGGGCATGGACGTGTGTGATGTCCTTAGGTCAGTTAGGTTTAAGTAGTTCTAAGATCTAGGGGACTGATGACCTCAGCTGTTGAGTCCCATAGTGCTCAGAGCCATTTGAACCAAAACGCAAAAACGTCACTACACTACACTATATATGTACTCATCACATCCGCCTACAGTAAACAGCTACATTTAAGAAACAGTACTTACGCTTCGCAAATGAAAGGTGAAAAAAAACCTTTTCCACAGCGCGTAATATACTCGTTCATCCCAGCAAAAAGCGCCAAACGACATTTTAATTTACTTGCTGCAGTTTTAGGCAAAGAATCTGAAATTCAACACTTAAATTAGGGAGGAGCAGTGACTGATCGTTCAGACCAATCAAAGGTTCTAGTTAAAACAACTACAACGAAATAACAATTACATTTACTAAAACATAAATGATGCTGCCGGATCTAATTGGCTGACTGTGTAGAGTAGGTGCTGAATAACAACTACTTGGCCTCTGGTGACAGACAGCTAATGAACTATGCTCCAACACTTATAGAGACTTTGTATACTCCTCTTCTTCGAAACGTTGAACTACGAAGTGTACTCCGCCGCAGATATATTTGCGCTTATTATGAAAATTTTGGTTGTATGCTTCTCCGGGAGCTTCCCAACCATTCCTCACCCCAGTACAAACCTGCTGTACTTTCAGTCTTGTTAATGTAATGCAAATATCAGATTCACATTGTGTACTAGTGTCGTTGACTGTCGGGCGGTCTTGTCGGTCCAACATCATGTACGTAACCGTGACAAGAAAAAAATAAATTGAAAATAGTTACAGACTGAAAAAGTTCCCGGTGAGGCGCGAACATCTAATTGTGCATTGGTATCGTGAGAGGGCTGCCTGTGTTATTGTGTTTGGCCGTCTACCGTGACATGAGTGAAACGTCACAGCAACATCAGCAACAAATCAAACCTGTCGCGCCTGCAGAGCCTCTAACGCCTCCATATAGATGGACGTATTAAATAACGTAATATGTTAAACGCATTACGGCGAAGAACATTACGTGTGATATATGATAATTATTTTTAATACATGTTACACTAAAAATGCGATAAACGCTGTTATTATGAGAATAACTGGAACAGAATTTTATTTATGTAGGCAAAGAATAAACAGTGGCCCATAATATCTGGTTCAAATGGCTCTGAGCACTATGGGACTCAACTGCTGAGGTCATTAGTCCCCTAGAACTTAGAACTAGTTAAACCTAACTAACCTAAGGACATCACAAACATCCATGCCCGAGGCAGGATTCGAACCTGCGACCGTAGCGGTCTCGCGGTTCCAGACTGCAGCGCCTTTAACCGCACGGCCACTTCGGCCGGCCCATAATATCTGTAAATAGTACATGGTGTAATAGACTTTGAGGTCAATTTGGTGAAATACTGAACGAGATCGGATATAACTTCTTCTCTGGCTGTATCAGAAAGTAGACAATTATTAGTCGCGCGGGGCAGCCGCGCCGTCTTGGGCGCCTTGCCACGGTTCGCGTGGCGTCTTCCCCCCTGGCCTCCCCCCCCCCCCCCCCCCCAACACCCACCCCCACCCCCGTCGGAGTTTCGAGTCCTTCCTCGGACATGGGTGTGTGTGTTGTCCTTATAGTAAGTTAGATTACGTAGTGTGTAAGCATAGGCGCCGATGACCTTAGCAGTGTGGTCCCATAGAAGGCGGCCGCGGTGGCCGTGCGGTTCTAGGCCCTTCAGTCCGGAACCGCGGGACTGCTACGGTCGCAGGTTCGAATCCTGCCTCGGGCATGGATGTGTGTAATGTCCTTAGGTTAGTTAGGTTTAAGTAGTTCAAAGTTCTGGGGGACTGATGACCTAAGATGTTAAGTCCAATTGTGCTCAGAGCCATTTGAACCATTTTGATCCCATAGAAACTTACAACAAATTAAAAAAAAATAATATTAGCTCCGCTTTTGTATACAGCTCTGCACCGTGACAAATAAGAATATTATATGCATTCAGTACTACTTTTGTGGTTGTCTATGTAGCCTAATGAGAGCACCCTCCATGTCAAATATATAAGCATTTTCAGATTTTACTTAAGATTGCAGCTTCGAGAAATAACATCACTGGCGCGCAACAATACGCCGTTATTACGCGGCGGATTCAGATTTCTTCAAATTGTGAGACAAGCGCGCAGTTCCACATTAAGTGATTTTCACTAAATTAATGACTGAGAGTAACATAATTTAAAGTCAGTTTTCAGTTTTTTAATTAGTATTTTCGCAATAGGCAGTGGTCAGTGCTTACGTAATGATAGAAATATTTTCACTAATAATTTCATTCATCATACTTATTCGAGACTCTAAAAGGTTAAAAATTAGACAGAAAAAAATTTAAATTCGGTGATTAAGAGCTCAAATAAGAGAAAGAATAATCAGATATTTATCATTTTTTGCTGTTGATTATACCTCTCTCTCTCTCTCTCTCTCTCTCTCTCTCTCTCTCTCTCTCTCTCTCTCTCTCTCTCTCTCATGTACGTGCCTATACATAGCACACAAAAATTTATTTAAAAAAATTAAAAAATATTTAATAGTAGACGGACAGTATAAGCCTTAATGAGTAGTGTAGAATCAGCCTCAATGAACTTCATCTATACAAAGAAGGAAGATTGTGGCTTAAAGTCGCCTCTACGACTAACACTACTAAGACATTAAAGGCAGCGGACAAGCTCCGACAAAACAAGGATGGGCAAAGAGACTGGTCGAATCCTCTTCAAAGAAACCATGCCGGAATTCGTCCCAATAGATTTAGAGGAATCATTGAAAACATAGATCAGAATGGCCAGACGAGTGCGAATCTAGCACCTCAGTCATTGCACCGTCTGCTCAATTATAGAATAAAGAAACACGCAGACAGTAAACATGGCAGTGTTATGTTAGTAACTCAGCACATCTGCTTACATAATCCACATAGACACAAAGACTGCTTCCGATCTGTTGCGACTGCTACACTCCTGTGTTGTGCTCCAACGCTTGTAACTGGGTTTCAATGAGAGCTTCGCGGAAGTTACTGAGAAATTCCCCTCGGCGATGACGTCTTCCTGGTGACGCCCGGCAGTGTTTCCAGAGCACTTTGCTTTGCGCGGTGCCACGTCGGCGGAGAAGCTCAAAGCGAGCCACGCAATCCGCAGTCTGCGACACGGACGCTTCATCGCCCTTTGTTTCTCTCAGACTCCGAATACCGCGAGCTATCCTTGTCACAAGACAGGGACACACGAGCACTATACTTGCTCAACCTATAACGCTCTTCGAGAACGTTTCGTAATGTTGTTTGATGCAGCTCTCCGTGCTACTCTATCCTGTTATCGCGTTTTTGGCGTAAATATATATATATACTCTTTTCTATTTATTTTGGTTTTGTTTTTGTTATTGCTCGCGTAATAACGCATATACGAAAAGAGCCGCGAAATACCTTTTAGTAATGCTGTGCCAAGAATTTCTTTATAATCATTAATTTTCAACGAAACAGAATATATTGGGTTCTTATTGTTCTGTATATGGCTTTCTATTAAAGGAACATTTTTGGTTACTGTAACTCACTATAAAAAATCAACATATCTTCCCTACTTTATAGTTATTGAAAATGAAAATTACTTTGTTATGAAATACTGATGTTACAGTTCGCAAAGATTGTTCGACATTTTGCAGTGGATTTTTGTTAAGCGTAAAACACCAATAATGACCACGACTAGCACAAGAACATGAGACTATTGTCGGAGAAAAATACGTTTCCACTATAAGGTTTGCCAGACCAGAACTAAGCACAACAAAATTCCTATTATGTTACGAAGGTAAATTATCTCTTTTGTACTGTTAGCAATATATTATCAGCAGCCCGCGTCAACCTGCAAAACACATCATAAAATCTGCTGCTCTGCTCTGCAAGTCCGGAAGCTGAAAGAGATGATTTTATTTCACTATTACCTTCCCGCTTCTTTGCGGTATGATCGATTTCTTTTAATGCAGTTTGAATGCGCCGCGGCAGCGGCTTGTTCGTTCGTAGCGCAGCTCTGCACCACGGATAATATTTAAATAACTGAAAATGTCTTAAAAGGATGGGATAATAATTTAAGCAAGCTACTACAAATAATAATGCAAGGTTTCATTAAATAACTCTATTCAAAACATTCAAATATGTTAACTTATCTACAATACACACCTTTTTTAAAAATGAGTACGTAATGGCGTACATCGATTAACCATGACAAAAGAAGACTACGTTAGCATGTACAACTGCGACACAGGCTATCTTACTCCCGTAACTCCAAGAGGAAGACAAAGAAATTAATGTTCGTTCTGTATTATTTATACTAGTGATATTTTTTCATCTTTGTATGATATTTATCGTCTGTGCGGTTTCAGTACTCGCCGACACAGATATTATCTAAAATAAATAATAAAAAAAATACATAATTTCATACAATAACAGAATACGATGCACAATATTTTCTCTTTACTACAAAATATGTCTTTTGCTAAGGGACGTTACTCAACCTATAACGCTCTTCGAGAACGTTTCGTAATGTTGTTTGGTCTTCAGTCCAAAGACTGGTTTGATGCAGCTCTCCGTGCTACTCTATCCTGTGCAAGCCTCTTCATTTCCGAGTTACTACTGCGACTTACATACTCTGAATCTGCTTACTGTATTCATCTCTTGGTCTCCCTCTACGTTTTTTACACTCCACGCTTCCCTCCAATACTAAATTGGTGATCCCTTGATGCCTTAGAACGTATCCTGCCAACCGATCCCTTCTTCTAGTCAAGTTGTGCTACAAATTCCTCTTCTCCCCAATTCTGTTCAGCACCCCCGCATTAGTCACATGATCTACTCATCTGATCTTCAGCATTCTTATGTAGCACCACATTTCACATGCTTCTATTCTCTTCTTGTCCAAACTATTTATCGTCCATGTTTCATACATGGCTACACTCCATACAAATACTTTCATACACGACTTCGTGACACTTAAATCTACACTTGATGTTAACAAATTTCTCTTCTTCAGGAACGCTTTCCTTGCTATTGCCAGTCTCCTTTTATATCCTCTTTACTTCGTCCATCCTCAGTTATTTTGCTGCGCAAATTGCAGAACTCATTTTCTACTTTAAGTGTCTCATTTCCTAATGCAACTCCCTCAGCATCACCTGATTTAATTCGACTACATTCCCTTACCCTCATTACGCTTTTGTTGATGTTCATGTTATATCCTCCTTTCAAGACGCTGTCTATTCCGTTCCTCTGTTCTTCCAAGTCCTTTGCTGTCTCTGACAGAATTACAATGTCATCGGCAAAACTGCATTTTAATTCCTACTCCAAACTTTTCTTTGGTTTCCTTTACTGCTTGTTCAATGTACAGATTGAATAACATCGTTATTAGGGTACAATCCTGTCTCACGCCCTTCTCAACTATTGCTTCCCTTTCGTGCCCCTCGACCCTTATAACTGCCATCTTGTTTCTGTACAAATCATAAATAGCCTTTCGCTCCCTGTATTTTACCCCTGGCACCTTCAAAATTTGAAAGGGAGTGTTCCAGTCAACATTGTCAAAAGCTTTCTCTGAGTCTACAAATGCTATAAACGTAGATTTTCCTTTCTTTAACCTAGCTTCTAAGATAAGTCTTAGGGTCAGTATTGCCTGGCGTATTCTTACAGTCCTACGGAATCCAAACTGATCTTCCCCGAGGTCGTCTTCTACCAGTATTTCCAGTTGTCGGTAAAGAATTCATGTTAGTATTTTGACATTTCGGTATATGTTAGGATAAATCCCGGAGAGATGGATACTCTCTTCCTTCAGCATAAAATCAGTGTATTTCGCAACTTTTTTGGCTTCTGGCAGCATGTTCGTATAGAGAATCATATAAACTTAAGAACTATATATTATTAAGGCACTAACACTTAAAATACAAGTGATGCGATAAAATCGAAATGTACGTGACTGCTCCGTCTCACCCATAGCTGTATGGGTGAAATGGGTTATTGCACTGGGAGCGATGGACCGTATAACATGGCTGTACATGAAGAAAAGAGTCAGTTAAAATTATTTATTTGTATTTAGAATATTAAAAGAAGTGGTCAGTCTCTCCGAAGTAACAGTAGTCCATCCATCCGTTTTGTGTGGGAGAGATGGGCCACCCCGACGTCTGTCTGCAGGTAACGAACTAGGTGGCCAATTTAGGTTACTTTCATGCCTACACATTTGTCAAGCTCACAGTAAAAAATAAGTAAATAAATAAAGCACTTCATCAGTACTATGGAAACTAGGCCTTAATACTAAAATTATGTAACCCACGACGAATCTTTTCTACTTACCAGAACAGAGAACGTGATTTTTTTTCCGGAACACGTTTGCACCATGTTTGTTCACAAAAGAGCTTCCTCGCAAGTTGCGGGATCTCCTCTCTATTGGCACACTTGTGAAATACGCCACTGGCCCCTCCCATCCAGAAGTCCAACTCACTTGGACCATGGTACCTTAATAAACAAATGCATTTTGATGCTAATGAGAATTGCATTACCTTCAAGCCTCCTATCTTTAAATTAAGCTGAATAGATAAATGGTATTACTTAAGTGAAAATGCCCAAAAATATTCCACTCCATATACAAAATTCTGATACAAGAAGACTGCTCTTTGATTGATGTACTCAGAAGTAGTAAAAACTTTCTGTACGTGACGAGTTATTTAAGGGGAGTTTCAACACGTATTTAAGTGAATGCGACTTTACGATCAACTCACTCTGTTCTCCTGATGCAATATGAAAGTATATCTACATCCCCTCCTGTAGAGAAGTCACGTATACCATTGCACTTTGTATGCTGTAAGACCTATTCGCAATGAATTTGAACAACAATAATCACTCCAAACACATTCAGAATCAGCAGTAACTCTGGACGTTTTCAGCAGCACAAACGTATCTTATACTTGCTGTAAAATGGACACAAAGGATTGAAAATAATCCCGCTGATGGCAGGTTATCTGAAAAGTGATTCTGCTCAATGCAAAAAATGTTTAGTGAAACGTGCTCGTGTAAACTACAGAATTCAGTAAGAATGCATGAGCACATGGGGACAGCCAATGAAAACGTAAAAATAGTCAGAAATGACTGCAGGATCAAAATAATTAAAGAGAAATTTGGATCAAGTTCGTATTACTATTCAATAAAGAAGAGAGAAATTGCAGTTAAAAGATGACAGTTGTCCTCTGAGGGACCATGTGGAGTAGCATGCCACAAAGCATTTGAATCAGAAAAAAAAGGAATCAAATGGTTCAAATGGCTCTGAGCACTATGGGACTTAACTTCTAAGGTCATCAGTCCCCTAGAACTTAGAACTAAACGTAACTAACCTAAGGACACCACACACATCCATGCCCGAGGCAGGATTCGAACCTGCGACCGTAGCGGTCGCGCGGTTGCTGACTGTAGCGCCTAGAACCACTTGGCTACCCCGGCCGGCCAAAAAAGGAATCCCTTACAATCTTAAATTCCCGTAGTATTAGTAAATAAACGGGATAGTTACGTATGCCATGAGCTACACTCGCGGATGAGTAAACGAAATACCGATACTGATTGTTGAAAATGGAGCAAAGCTACTTTCTTTGAACAGCAAATTCAACCTTGTTCGCCGGCCGGTGTGGCCGTGCGGTTCTAGGCGCTTCAGTCTGGAACCGCGTGACCGCTATGGTCGCAGGTTCGAATCCTGCCTCGGGCAAGGATGTGTGTGATGTCCTTAGGTTAGTTAGGTTTAAGTAGTTCTAAGTTCTAGGGGACTGATGACCTCAGAAGTTAAGTCCCATAGTCCTCTGAGCCATTTTAACCTTGTTCACAAGTGAGGTACATCTATGAAGCTGAAAACTCTGATAACGAAAGGTTACGCTAATGAAAGCTTTACCGATCTCACCATAAATTCATGTCTGTTGTAGTACAGAAATGGCCATCAAAATGAAAACTCAGACGAAGTCATCTAATTCGAGCGTACAGCGTCCTCGTGATGCATCTAGTCCCACCTATCCCAGAAACACCATTGTGCTTTGTCTGGCGGTCTACATGGTCACGCTGCTCAAAACTGCTGCTCACACTGGATTGGTCAGACAGATCTCCGTCCAAAGTATTAAGAATAGCTAGGTCTTGTATATTTTCTTTGCAGCCAAACACTGTCGCATTCGTAGCGGACAAAATCCATGCATTATGAGTTTTTGCAGCGCACCGGCGACTGATAACTCACGTAAAGATGAAATATTTAAAACACATTTTCCAATGGACAGCTTTCCGTCTTAACGTGTAAATAGCCTTCATAGAAAAAAATATGCTTAGAATGTTATAAGGGTCCTATGACCAAACAGTGTTGTTTATCATCCCAGGATAAAATACATTTTACGATTATTTTAAAGATTTCCCTTAGGCTGCAAATTACAAGAATAATTCGGGTAATCATTTGAACCAGAATTAAAAGTGCTATCATAGCACAAGAAAGACGAATATGCCCTGAGCAGAGTTGAGGATGTAAATGAAGGGAACTAATTTTTCACTTACCTGGCAGCTTCAAAGACACTTAAATCAAACTGTTTTAGTATTAGTACCCGTGTCATGTAATATAACTCATCGTGTCAAGTAAAGCGAAATGATATATGATGTCACAGTATAGGATAACACTTGCCCCAATGTCCTCCGACATGGCATTTGTCAAGTCATGCAATATGACACAGTATGTCATTAAAATTTAGGATACATGCATCCCCAGTCTGATAATCTTCCTATTATAGATGCACCCCACTCTCGGATACTTTCTGTTGTAGAAGCATCTCATTCTTCAGAAGCCCAAGCATTTGTGTCTATTTGTTTTTACACTTCTCACTATTTGTGTAGATGTGGGTTTGGTGGAGAAATCGTCCCCTCTGGAAAAAATCAAACCCCCTACCCACAAATCACGAAATTATTTCAGCGTCCGCCCCAGAAACAATGTGCCACTGAGAATTTTATACCCCCAGAAAAACTTTTGAGCACAGAATCAGGGACTTTAGCTTATGAATTGCAAGATGCAGCTTTCTAACACCTTGCAACTAAGAGAGCTCACAGTGCTGACCAAGTAGGGTTAACTCGTAAAATAAAGCGCAAATATGTCAGGATGTTACCATTTAAATGTCTTTGAAGCTGCCAGATAGGTCGAAAAACTAGTTACTGTTGTGACTTGGCAAGACAGCTAAGCCACTATGAGGTAGCCGAAAGGCACTCTTTAAGCTCACGCAGCTGGCGTGAGGTCTGGAACAGGTCATGTAATGGAGACTATCAAATAAAGTACGTAGCTTCTGGAATACTTAACTTTAATCCATAATTGGTGAACATCGGTCTGACGATACATGCATCACAAGATAAATAGCAATTGATAATGGCGCCTTGCTAGGTCGTAGCAAATGACGTAGCTGAAGGCTATGCTAACTGTCGTCTCGGCAAATGAGAGCGTAATTTGTCAGTGAACCATCGCTAGCAAAGTCGGCTGTACAACTGGGGCGAGTGCTAGGAAGTGTCTCTAGACCTGCCGTGTGGCGGCGCTCGGTCTGCAATCACTGACAGTGGCGACACGCGGGTCCGACGTATACTAACGGACCGCGGCCGATTTAAAGGCTACCACCTAGCAAGTGTGGTGTCTGGCGGTGACACCACAGTTACATTCTTTACATCCCTATCTCTGCCCAGGGCATATTCGCCTTTGTTGTGCTATGGCAGGAGCATTTTTTATTCTAGTTCCCAACTTTTACTCTACCATAATTTTGACATTAAAAGACGATAGGTTGGCAACCGATGTAGATTTTTATTGACTCGGGCGATGACTGATCGGTATTGGTTTTTATTGTCTTTAGAACCACTTTGCTCATATCGTGGAAGCGGATTATAGCCTTCACAAAACAACAGGACGACCAATTAGTTAAAACTTCCGGGCTGAGAGGCCGTGGTCGACCTGTAAAACTACTTCTTCTTCCTGACTTTCCGTTGCCAACTGCGGGCAACATCTTCCGATGTAAGCCAACGACTGGCTGCCAGGCCGTAGAGGTCCCGTTTACGTAGAGCGCGCAGAGGCCACCACCATACGTCACGTAAGGCCGACTGTAAGTCTATCTCTGACTAACGTCATTATTCTCGATTGAAGGTAATCGACTGTCTCAACGTTCGTGCAAAGTCGACCGCCATATCTTGTCTAACTTTAAGCCTTTCTCTTTTCTATTAAAATTATTGTGGTGTCTCTGAATCTCTATAGCATAATAATGCGATGTTCTGGCTAACACGCTCGTCTCACTAAATTTTATTTCATGATCATCATCTTTACGAACATGAAGACGCCGGCCGTGAAAGCCTACACGTTATGAATAGGACGACTATTAATTATATGTATTTGTCTACCATCCTGCAAAATTTGAACGATTAGAGCAAGTATGAAATATACAAATGCCGAGCGATAATAACTCACAAAAACGTTTTTTTTCAGGTAAAATCCTAATGAAGCTAGATTTTTTAAAGCGAGTTTTCAGCTTTATGGTGAGAATGAAGTTTTCGAAACTGTTCCAAAATCATGTTGCAGTCGGGGATCATACCATTCTTTGGACATTAAGAGTAGTCAGAACTAAAGGGTGAAAACTGAGGCAGCCTGCGGATTAGCCGCCTTTCTACTTAAATGGTAACTATGAATGAACTGTTAATTTTCTTCTTATATTACCTAGCAAATTTGTTGTGACTCTCGTTTTTAATCCTTTAAAGCAAGCGGATCATAGTACTTTACTGATAATGCACTTTGTAAAATACTTCCGGAGTAGGTATGGTGAGATTCTGTAACACAACATACGTCCAATGACCACAGTGACAAACTAGCATATACACTAGATGAGGAAAGTCTTGCACACTCCTTGTACAAAAAAAATGGCTCTGAGCACTATGGGACTTAACATCTATGGTCATCAGTCCCCTAGAACTTAGAACTACTTAAACCTAACTAACCTAAGGACAGCACACAACACCCAGCCATCACGAGGCAGAGAAAATCCCTGACCCCGCCGGGAATCGAACCCGGGAACCCGGGCGTGGGAAGCGAGAACGCTACCGCACGACCACGAGATGCGGGCACTCCTTCTACACACGCACCATCTAACACGCCACGCCATATGATAACAGGCACATTGTTGTCCAGGCAATGCTGTACCAGTCCATACGCAGTGTGTCTGTTGCTTGTTTCTGTCAGCATTGCTATTAATATAGCATTGATCACTTTTCCCATTTTCTATAATACCCCAAGATTACAAAGCAGTGCGAATTTTTCGAATAAACATTGCTCGTTCTTTAAAAATAGTTTATTTGAAAACGAAAAATTTAGCACTGCTGCTATGGATAATTGATATTTCGGTTTATTACCCTGTTATTAGTAAAAAAATGCCAACGGCCTTGCCGCAGTGATGACACCGATTCCCCTCAGATCACCGAAGTTAAGTGCTGTCGGGCTGGGCTAGAACTTGGATGGGTAACCACCCGGTGTGCCCAACGCTTTTGGCAAAGGGGGTGCACTTAGCCCTTGTGAGGCAAACTGTGAAACTACTTGCTTGAGAAGTAGCTGCTCCGGTTTCGTAAACTGACATACGGGCGGGAGAGCGGTGTGCTGACCTCATGATAGGTGCACCCTGCATCCAGTGACGCCTGTAGGCTAAGGATGACACGGCGGCCGGTCGGTACCGTTGGGCCTTCATGGCCTGTTCGCGCGGAGTTTAGGTTTTTAGTTTTTATTAGTAAAAATAATAACATCTGTAATCACCGAGACCCAACAAACACCGAAAAATACCGGTTATTCAGAACTAATATATCGGTATCGGCTTTCGGTTTTTCCCATTGCTACATAGTGGACCCTATTTGATCCTAGGTGCACCCTTACTGATTTTTTTTCAGTGGAACGGATATAAACTAAGACCATTTGGACTCGTGAAGACATTTTTGCTATTCATTTTCATTGTTCAAAGCTGTACCCAAAAGTTAGGCAGGTTATAGTCAGACAGAGCTGTCGATCCGTCAACGGTCAATCCGTCGTCAGTTCAAGTGTATTCAACATACCGCACTGGAACCTAAACCCAAAAAAATCACTCTGGACATTTATTTTATTTTACACACAATGACATGTAAATGTTATTACAATCATTAAGAGTTTGTCATACGTTGGCCATCTTCATATTCTGTAATGCGGAAAAAGAGCTGCATTACAAACTCAAATGCAGTAGGACTGTGGTATCCACGCAAACAGATAGCAACAGGATACGTTACTTTCTAAGTGCTACTAACTAATGTGATCTTTTCGATGTCGATACTGTCGACCAATGACACACACACACACACACACACACACACACACACACACACACACACTCACTGAAATGGTTATAGATACGGGCAACAAAATAATCACAAAGCCAATGAATATATGCAAAGAGACAGGGCAAGGATGCTATATATCTATTTCAGCGACACTCTTCAGTATATACACAGATAAAGTGATACGTAAATGCATAATGATGAATAAAAAAAGGTTTATTTTTAGCTAGTGCCACTAAACTAAAACTCTTCCCATATGCAGATGACTTAACATTGACGCAGAAAATGAAGATGACCTTGAGATGGGAGTCTATAAGTTGGAGCACCTAGCCTCAGAATATAAAATAGTCTGCAGCTAAAACTAAAGTGATGACATTTCAAAGCATACAACAAGTAAGATCAAATGTAGTCTTAAGTAGTAAAATCGTGGAGCAAGCTAAACATTTTAAAAATGACGAAGTGACTTGCATGCGAATGCAACCATGACGTGGCTCAAAAATTAAATAAATGTACTTCCATTTGTAGGAACGGTAGTAAAAAATTTGCAGAGTAGACCCTGGCAAAAAACGCAGTTGATGCTTTGAAAAACAACAGCAGTATTGTAACGTTCTTTATTAATAATGAATTATTCGTGTTTGTTAATGGCTATACAATGCGTAATGTTCGTCTTACGGAAAGTGGTGTGCTTAATCAGTTTTGTTGTAATCCAAAGAAAAATTAAACAACTTAATTTGGAAAACAGGTACGTAATGCCTATAATGAAATCAGTCCCTCTGAAATTTACTCAGTCCCGTTAGCACCGAGTCCTATAGCCCTGTGCAATAAACTGATAAGATTCCCTATGAAAATAAACAATGAAATACATTTTTTAGCTCTTGAGACGCAATGGATGTAATCTTGGTATTCTGTCCTCTCTACAGTTGACATACAAACTGTTTAATCTCGGCTCAGGGAAGTGCAATGCCAGCCGTAAAATATGTTCATACAAATAATGTCAGTAGATTAGTTGCAAATTCTCAGCGATAATTTTGGACATCGGCTCAGTTTTTTTGCAATGCTGCCCGCATTAAAGCTGTTACAAACATTACTACTTTTCTCATTCTGGCCCATTAAATATTTTTTTTACTCCGACTGAAAAATCATTTCTTTATAAAAAATAGTCATTGGATTTAAATAAATACGGTGTGGAAAAGGATGAGATACTGATAAGGGGATATGCTAAGACCGAATGGTTCAGTTAGAAACTTGTATTCAAAATAAAGTTTCTTATTCACAAAATCTGATACGAAACATTTTACGTTAACTTCAGAATCAGTGAACTTTTCAACTTTTCTACAATTCTCATGTACTGACGTAGTTAAAGACACTTGTATTGTTACATGACAAAGTCTAACACCGTTTAACAAAATAGATTCCAGAATTTAACTTCCTTGCATCAGGTTTACAAAATACAGAAAAGTATTATAAATCGGGTCTACCTAATCAACCTAACATTAAATCTGGTTCCTACATTCAAGGGATGGGACTGTTAGAGTTAGCAAGATCCACATTCGGTTGCTGCATACTTAAAACTAAATATACAAAATTTCATTACCTTACAAAATGTATTATGCTGCGTCCATAGGTCAACAGCTAAATTCTGACAGCTGGCCACTAGCTTAAAGTCTTGCATCCTATCTTTAACAGAGTGCAACGGCAACTACGTATAATCCATTCTGCCTCTCAGGCAACATCTTTGGTTCAGTGGTGTCAAAGATACAACCATTTCATGTCATTTTTCGTGAAATATATTATAAAATCGGGCTCCACATACAAGTGGACCCCTCACAGTATCAAGTCTTACATTTGTATGTGAAGCATAGGTGACAACAGGACACCTAGAAAGTAGAATAGAAGTTGAAATAATAAGGTTTCTGTGGAGAGCGGTAAGACGTACAAGGGAAGACCGCAAAAGAGATTTCTATAGAACATGTAGACCGTATGGACGCAGAAGGACTTACGATAAAGAATCTCAGTTACAAATGCACTATAAGAAGAAATGCAGGATGACACGGAGTGCCCTAACAGATAATTTGCGTAATATACTCGTATTAAGAAGTAATACATACTTGAACAAAAGTTTGGAGTATCATAGAGTATACTACAATGAGTTCTTATATTACACCCATTGGCCTTTGTGCAGTACCTTATTAACAAAATAATCATAATTCCTTCTGGCAACAAGAGTGATTTTGGTTAGCTGTAAAAGTCATTACAGAATAAAGCAGGTTCTCTCTTAAGTGTACATCTTTACACGAAAACAGTGAAAATCTTAATCTCGTGATGATGACTATCAGTCCCATTAGTCTGTAGTAGTACCCTCTACCAGCTCAACATACCGCATTGGAAACTAATCCGAAAAAAATCACTCTGTATATTTACTTTATTTTAGACACAATGAAATGTATAGTATTATTACAATCATTAGCAGTTTGTCGTACGTTGGCCATCTTCATATTCTGTAACGAGGAAAAAGAGCTGCATTACAAACTCAAATGCAGTAGGACTATGGTATCCAAGCAATCAGATAGCAACAGGTTACTGTTACTAACTAACATAATCTTTTCGATGTCGGTACTGTCGACCAATGACATCTTATCCAGAGATCGAATAGCATTCAATCGGTGGTGGATCTGATGATCGATTTAAGTTTGACATATACGTGAGAGACCGATTTTGTGCAGTCCTCCTCGCACACGGAAGAGTTTTTCCAGTCTGTGAGGCATGCTTTAGAGGAGTCCATCAAGTTCATCTCGGGGTTTGAGGTCCCACTCCTCAATGGCAGCTTCAGTGAGGTGCTGAAGACTGTCATCAGGTGGATTCTGACGCTTGGCAGTGGCCACCTTCAATAGGTCCCATGCGTGCTCAGTTACATTCTTATCTGAGGACTGTGCCGGACAATGCACTGGCTTGATGTTGCATCTTTGAAGACACCGAGACACTTCTAGAGTACGGTGCGGTCTTCCATTGTCATAGGATGAAGCTGTTACCGACTTCACGTCTGTAGGGCCTTACAATTGCTTGTAAGACCTCTTGGAGGTAACGGGGATCGGTCGAATTGCCGTAGGTGGGAGTTAGAGGGGTCCGCAGTCCCATCATTATTGCAGCGCAGAACATTACACTTCCACCTGCAAACGGACGCACTTCCTGGCTCTGAGCACTATGGGACTTAACAGCTGTGGTCATCAGTCCCCTAGAACTTACAACTACTTAAACCTAACTAACCTAAGGACATCACACACAGCCATGCCCGAGGCAGGATTCGAACCTGCGACCGTAGCAGTCGCGCGGTTCCGGACTGCGCGCACGCACTTCCTGAACGTACCGGCATTCTTGCTGTCGTCTAGCGCTTCTCCAAACCCTAACACGTCCAGCGTCCGGTCGCAAACCAATCCTGGTCTTGTCAGTAAACATCACATTACTCTATTCTGCAGTAGTCCAATGTTCGATTGCGCCCGTTCGGTTTGTTCAGTGCAAAACTTCTCATTAGTCTTCTGGAATGAAAACCACCTTGATGTGATCTTCTACGCACAGTTTGGTCTGAGATACGAATCCCTGTTGACCGGAAGAAATTATTTCCAATATTTCTGGGTGTTAATGTTGGTCGCCTGCAAGCCGACAGCTGGAGGAAACGATTCTGCATTAGTGCTCTCATACAAGGACGACCACTGCGAGATCTATCGTTCACTTTTCCAGTCTCTCTGTGCTTTCTCCACACATCAGACACACCGCTTTGAGCGAGATGTAACCGATCGGCAATATCTGGCTGCGTATGACCTGCTTAAAGTATAGGCACTATCCTGATTCTATCAAAGTGTTGTATGTCTCTACGTGGTACGTAATTGCAGTGCTGAACACAAACTGAATGAAACTGTTGTTGATACAGGACTGCTCGCTGTGTGCCGTTGCGGTATGTTTACATGACTGGGGAACGGCTACAGAACAGGCCAGTAGTAAACACCATCCAGTGTATGGGCTCTAATCGGGTATTTGGTTGTTTCGGGGAAGGAGACCAGACAGCGAGGTCATCGGTCTCATCGGATTAGGGAAGGACGGGGAAGGAAGTCGGCCGTGCCCTTTGAAAGGAACCATCCCGGCATAATCGGGTATTGTATTGTATGTTAACCGGAGATCTAGAAACGACGGAGAGGCTCCGTCCCCGCCGCAGCCGCAGTGGTCCCAAACCCCACGACGACTACCGCAGTCCACTTAGCCCCTCCGCCGCCCCACACCGAATCCAGGGTTACTGTGCTGTTCGGCCCCCGGTAGACCCCCCCAGGGAACGTCTCACACCAGACGAGTGTATCCCCTATGTTCGCGCCGGTCACAGTGGCCGAGCGGTTCTAGGCGCTTCAGTCCGGAACCGCGCGACTGCTACGGTCGCAGGCTCGAATCCTGCCTCGGGCATGGATGTGTATGATGTCCTTAGGTTAGTTAGGTTTAAGTAGTTCTAAGTTCTAGGCGACTGATGACCTCAGATGTTAAGTCCCATAGTGCTCAGAGCCATTTGAACCATTTGAACCCTATGCTTGAGTGGTAGAGTAGTAGTGGTGTACGCGTAAGTAGGTAACTTGTTTACGCAGCAATCGCCGACATAGGGTAACTGAGGCGGAATAAGGGGAACCAGCCCGCATTCTCCGAGGCAGATGGAAAACTGCCTAAAAACCATCCACAGACTGGCCGGTTCACCAGACCTCGACACAAATCCGCCGGGCGGATTCGTGCCGGGGACCAGGCGCTCCTTCCCGCCCGGAAAGTCGTGCGTTAGACCGCACGGCCAACCGGGCGGGCCTCTAACTGGGTACTGCATGAAGTGCCTTGTCTACGAGACGTCCAGTGTCGTAGACTACACTTTACCATAGTATTCCAAAGTTTTATTGAGTAGTGTACATAATGCAACAGTCTCCTTTTAACTATATTTTATCAGCACGACGCATTTCGGGAGCATGCTTGCAAATATTCATCCGTGGCACAGTACATGGAGACGTGTTACTATTAACTTCTCCAACGTTGAATGCCTACAGCCTTTACCAACTATTCACCTAATATACGCCATGATGAAAGTACATATAGATATAAAAGTTTCGTCTCCACATCGTCACTGCTTACTGTTGCTTTAACAATAGAAACTAGTTTACTTTTGCATCTTATCGTTTAAGACGCTTTGAATTGATGTCAGCAAGTGATTGTGAAGTTTTTAGTTGTGATGTACACATTATTGTTATGTGTGTGCCAGACAACGAAATGTACTAACAAAATGAGCTAATCATGCCTAGCACTTAATGTACAGACTATAACATGAGCCGGCCGCGGTGGTCTAGCGGTTCTGGCGCTGCAGTCCGGAACCGCGGGACTGCTACGGTCGCAGGTTCGAATCCTGCCTCGGGCATGGGTGTGTGTGATGTCCTTAGGTTAGTTAGGTTTAAGTAGTTCTAAGTTCTAGGGGACTTAATGGCCTAAGATATTGAGTCCCATAGTGCTCAGAGCCATTTGAACCATTTGAACTATAACATGAACATTTTCCTGAACAGGTGTGTATTTCGTCACGCAACCTCTCTGGCACACACAGGAAAGGAAACTAACCTCACTTCATTTTTATTACAATGTAAAAGTGTAAAAGTAACTCCAAATGAACTTGATGATGGCAGCATGCTGCCGAAAAGCGTCATCCTAATAAAACATTTGTAACAAGTAACTGTTTGAGTGCATATTATTTCATAAAAATCTTACAATATAGTCGCAGTCCTCAAACAATGTCCCTATAACATGGAAAAATTTAAGTTTAAATTTGCGTAATACACGAAGTGAAGCAGAAGAAGTACGTGCTGAGAGTTTCCATAGCAAATGACTGCCGGCTGCTGTGGCCGAGCGGTTCTAGGCGCTTCAATCTGGAACCGCGCAACCGCTACGGTCGCAGGTTCGAATCCTGCCTCGGGCTTGGATGTGTGTGTAGTCCTTAGGTTAGTTAGGTTTAAGTAATTCTAAGTTCTAGGGGACCGATGACCCAGATCAGGGGTTCCCAACAAAATTTTCTCGAGGACCCCCTCATGGAGCATGATTTGTACCTTGTCATATCACAGTATAAAGTACCTAAAAAAGCCAAATACGTTTTCTATTTTTGGTACTTAGAAAAAACATTGACATATTCATCATTGAAAAAACGTTGAGCTTAAAACTTTTTCAGTTTAGCCATCATTGTTATTGTTAAATTTTTGATTATTGCTCAAAATCTTTGTTTTCAAATCTGGGTGTTTAGTATAACAAACTCGTTAAAGAAATAAAAAGTTGAGTATGAACTGAAAATGACAGGAAGACGCTAGACGGGTTCGCTAAAGCTCTGCTCATGGAGGAAGCGGCCAAAACAAAAAAATCTGTTATCATACGAAATATATTTAATATATTTTTTATTCTGGTAGCATCTTGCGGACCCCTCTGGCATAGCTCGCGGACCCCTGGGGGTCCGCGGATCACCTGTTGGGATCCACTAACCTAGATGTTAAGTCCCATAGTGCTCAGAGCCATTTGAACCATTTTTAGCAAATGACTTCCGTGTCAACATGCTGGTGGCAGAGAGAGCAGTGGATGCAGTTGCTGGCGGAATAGTTCAGTTGCACGGCAAGGCAGAGGGATGGCGCGCCAGCGGCTCGTTTAGTGGCGGCGCCGTTGTGAACGCTCGTCACGCGAGGCTGCAGACTGCAGGCTGCTGACTCGGCTTCCGGTTGGCGGGAAGCCTTGGCCGACACGCACAGCGGACAGCGTCTGCCGGCCACCGGGTCACTCAGCCAGCGGGTCGCACCGACCCCGCAGATCCGCGTTCGCTTCCAGACCCCGCGTCCTGCTCCAGTAATTCTGTCGCATTCGTAGAATCCCTGCTAAGCTGGCCGGTTGCCGGAAAGTCTGCGCACGTAAACGGGGTATGGTGTCGGTCATTCTATGTTATGCGCGTAGTTCAGTGGAAAAATGACAGTAGGATAAAGTTTAGCGTTCCGTCTACGATGTGATTATTAGAGACGAAGCACTAGGTCGGATACAGCAGGAATGAGAATGCTAACGGGGGATGTCCTTTTTATGAGCACTATCGCGGCATTTACCGAAATAGATTCCAAGTAACTACGGAACATTTAATCAGAGTTTCTGAACGGGGATTTTAGCAACGCTACTCACAAATACGCACTACAGATTTCATCGACGTATCCTGACGTGACAAATATCTTGTGAAATATCCCAATATCGTGTCGGACTTCCTTTTGCCCGGAGTAGTGCAGCAGTTCAATTTGGCATGTACTCAACAAGTCGTTGGAAATCCCCTGCAGAAATATTGAGCCATGCTGCCTCTATAGCCGTCCGTAAAGGCGTAAGTGTTACCGGTGCAGGATTTTGAGGATTTTATACACGAAATGACCTCTCTCTTATGACCCATAGTGGCCGAGCGGCTCTAGGCGCTTCAGTCCGGAACCGCGCTGCTGCTACGGTCGCAGGTTCGAATCCTGCCTCGGGCACGGATGTGTGTGATGTCCTTAGGTTACTTAGGTCTAAGTAGTTCTAAGTCTAGAGGACTGATGACCTCAGATGTCAAGTCACATAGTGCTTAGAGCCATTTGAATAATTTTTTTATGACCCATAGATGTTCTATGAGATTCATGCCGGGAGATGCGAGTAGCCAAATCATTCGCTCGATTTTTCAAGAATGTTCTGCAAACCAATCGCAAACAATTGTGGCCCGGTGACATGGCGTATAGCCATCCATAACATAAAGTGCGTGAATGGCTGCAAATGGTCTCCAAGTAGCCGAACATAACCATTTCTAGTCAATGATAGGCCCAGTTTGACCAGAGGACCCAGTCCATTCCGTGTGAACACAGCCAACACCATCGTGGAGCCACCACTAGCTTGCACACTGCCTTGTTGACAAATTAGCGAACTGGAAATTTGTGGTAAGGTCTTATGGGACCAAACTGCTGAGGTCATCGGTCCCTAAGCTTACACACTACTTCATCCAAGTTAAACTAACCTACGCTAACGACAACACACACACCCATGCCCGAAGGAGGACTCGAACCTCCGACGGAGGGAGACCATGACGAGACGCCTGAGAGCGCGCGGCTACCCCGCGCGGCTGCCAACTTTGGTTCATAGCTTCGTGGGTTCTGTACCACACTAGAACTTTAACATCAGCTCTTACCAAACGAAATCGGGACTCATCTGACCAAGCCATAGTTTTCCAACCGTCTAAGATCCAACCGAAATGTTCACGAGCCCATGAGAGGTGCTACAGACAATGTCCTGCTGTCGGTCGTCTGCTGTCATAGCCCATTTATGACAAATTACGCCGCACTGTCCTAACGGATACGTTCCTCGTATGTCCCATATTGATTTCTGCGGTTATTTCACGCAGCATTGCTTGTCTGTTAGCACTGACAACTCTACACGAACGCCGGTGCTCTCAGTCGTTAAGTGAAGGCCGTCGGCCGTTGCGTTGTCTTTGGTGAGAGGTAATGCCTGAAAGTAGTCTATTTTTAACCCAAATTTAGCTTACCCCTCTCCCAGAATGAATGTTCACTCTTTAGCGGATTCTGCGCTGATTTGAAACCTCCTGGCAGATTAAAATTATGTGCCGGATCGGGACTAAGACATGGAAACATTGCCCTAGACTATGGCTAATCCATTTTTCGGCAATATACAGGGGGTGGACACAAATATGGAAACACCGCGATTAATACGTGCTTGAATATAAAGGTAGATACTAACCAAACCTGCAGATTGCACTATTGTATGTGACCACGAACGGAACCTGTTCAGTGTTCTCAATACCTTGCAAGTGTCAGTCGTGGTCAGAACTGTGTGGTGCGTAGTTGATACAATTATGTCAGAGGTAAGTACGTACAAACGTGGACATATTGTTGTTGCTCGTATGTGCGTGCTTCCGTAACCAAGAAAGGTGGAACTTTCAGTTTTGAAGATTGTATTGCATACAGGGAAGTCGGAAAAACACCATCCGCTAAGTCACAACATTGACGGAAGCATGAATCGTGACAGACTATTACTGAAGAGAACCATAATAAAACATAAGGGACGACAGCTGCAAAAGTCTCTGCTCAACTGAATGTCGCACTCTCAAACCCTGTCGGCAGCAAAACAACAGGAAGGAAGCTCCATCACCACGAACTTGCAGGGCGAGGTGAATTCCACGACCCCTCATAAGTGATGTAAATACCCGTAACAGGAAAATTTTGATTATGGAGCAATGCAACCTTATCGTTTGGTGGATGAGCATTGTTAAAAACTGTTTCCAACTTCTGGACGACTTTACGTCCCAAGACTGAAACTTGTCGCAGGTTCGGTGATGATTTGGGCAACCACATCATGGTATTCCACCGGCACTATGTTTACTCTACGAGGTCGCACTGCTGCCAAGAATTATGTAACCATGCTGGTGATCAGGTTCATCCCATGGTACAAAGTTTGTTTCCTAATAATGATGCTGCGTTCTAAAGCAGCAGGATCTCTGCTCATGCAGCTCGTATCGTGCAGGACTAGTTTCGAGAGCACGTGGATGAGTTTTCTCGTCTCCTCTGGCCGCCACAGTCATCAGCTGTCAGTATTATTGAGCCTTTGTGATGTACATTGAAAGAAGAGCGATATCTACGTCTATCAACATTACCTGAATTTTCCACTATTTTGAAGGAAAAATGATATGCGCTTCCCTTGAAAAATCATATAGGACTTCGATTTATCCAGTCCTTGACGTGCGGAAGCTCTCTGGAATGCCAATGGTTTTCCTGCACCGTTTTAAGCACGGTAATGTGTTGTGTTTCTGGTGTTTTGTCCACGCTCTGTGCTTTCTTCCACGTGTGCTAGTCCAGTAACGTACGCAGGAGAACGTCTGTGAAGTTTGGAAAATAGAATATGAGGCACTCGTGGAAGTGAAGCTGTGAGGGCAGCCCTGAGTCTTAACTGGACTGCTCAGTGGAGAGAGCACTGTCCACAAAGGATCCGGATCCGGGGCAGAGCTTTATTTTTATTTTTAATTGTGTAGGTAGATGAGCTTTTTGTCAATTGGGTGAACACTGCCCCTGTGTATTCATAGTTCAGCTGTTTGTGTATAGCGTTCTAAGACGGGAACGTGAGACCAGTCAGGCATTTGCCTAAAAAACTGTTGACATGGGGCTGAAAGCCGAAACCAGCCGGCCTGTGTACGATACCTACAAACTGGCGGTAATCGTGTGTGCGGATTTAACTCTGGTTTAGATAACCTCCCTGTCTCGCTAGGTGCCACATTCCACGTTACACAGTACACTGACTCGCCCTGCTTCGCACGGGTAGCACTAAAGAAAGTACAGGGTGACCCAGACGTCCGTCAACATTTGAAAATCCACTAAGTCACGGAATAATGTAGGCAAGGAGATAAGACTTGACACAAATATCTGAAATGACATAGATACATCTAAACGAGCAGTCAAGGACGGTTAAAGTCGTCTGAAATAGTTAGTGTGTGATGTCGTACCGCAACAGGGACTGACGACGGCGCTTCATTTCTCAGTTTATGTGCGTACAGTGAAACGAGAGGTTTGAAAGTGGTATCACCTTCAAACTTATTTTATACCCAAAGGGCACATTTCCGAACATGGGTTCCTCATCAAAACTTTTAGATACAGTCCCCTCCGCAAACTAGTAATAGGAGTTTTGGAACACCCTGTTTAAAGTAGCCCTTAGGTCCGACGGCAGTCGTTTAATGGCTCAAATGGTTCAAATGGCTCTGAGCACTATGAAACTTAGCATCTGAGGTCATCAGTCCCCTAGAACTTAGAACTCCTTAAACCTAACTAACCTAAGGACATCACACACATCCATGCCCGAGGCAGGATTCGAACCTGCGCCCGTAGCGGTAGCGCGTTTCCAGACTGAAGCGCCTAGAACCGCTCGGCCACCACGGCCGGGGTAGTTTGATGTTTTTAAACTTGTTCTTTGGAGCTACTGCTTTCACAAGCCACCGACTGTTTTGTGATATTCGCTTTTAGCGTGAACCTTGATTCACATAAATTTTACGTTCTTCGCGAGATTTTCATTTTCCCTGATGGCTATCATAATGTGCAATACCAGAAGATTAGTTCTCCCGAGAAGGTGATGTGCATGCTGTGAAAATGCTACTATTCTCTGATATAATATTTTTCCTTTTTTTCTTTTCACATCAAATACAGAATCACAGTAATGCAAGTTTTGTGTTTCTTTCTTAAAACATTCTATAATTTCCATCAAATAAATTATTATTTTTCAAAATAATTATGAAAAATCTGCCTCGATTGCACAAACTACCTGGTGTTTACCTAGGTTTCAGCGTGGATAACCACGCCTTCTTCAGAACAAATATAACAGCTTGCCTAAATAGACATAGTCAAAGGCTAAAATCAACACCTATAGTGGCAAGACCCACAAAAAAATTTTACAAATATACGGTACATATGTACCAAGTCAATAATATTACTTATCTCAACCCTGTGTGTGCTGCCCCACCCCAGTCAACGTACGATGGTCACAGGCTCTCCACCGAACTCAGTATGACGCGTAGTAGGGACAGAGAATCGAATGAAGTTGTTTTAAATGCTTTATCCGAAAATTACATTGAGTAGTTAGTCAGAGAACCGACTCGTCAAGATAACATCTTAGATCTACTGGCGACAAACAGACACGAACTTTTACGAACCAGTTAGAGTAGAACAAGGGGCTCAGCTGTTACAAGACCATTAAAACACCACTGAATATGGCTGTAAATAGGAATGTAAAGAAAAGTAGGAAGATCTTTCTGTTTAGCAACAAGAGACAGATTTAAGACTACCTAAGAGGTCAACACGAAAATTTCATCTCCAGCACTGCCAATGCTGAGTATCAATGGACAAAATTCAAGAGCATCGCAAATTCGTTTTTAGGCAGGTACTTGCCGAGCAATATTGTGAGTGAGGGAAAAGACCCACTGTGATTCGACTACCGTGTTAGATACATGTTACGAAAGCAAGGATAACTTCACTACAAATTTAAACATAGATAACGCCTCACAAGGAAACGAAAACTAAACAGAGCCAAGCCCGCAAAGGCTATGTATGGTCTCCCCTCTCTTTTGCCCCCACTGCTATTGTCTTCATACATCTCTCTGTCTGTTTCATTACCACTGTCTCTCCTGACATCGCTGTCTCGTCTCTCTTTCATTCCCATTGGCACTGTATTCTCTCTGTTCCTCCACCAATGCGTCTCTGCGTTGTCACCAGATGAAAGTACTTCCGTCAGGCAATAGCTGTGGGTTCTATGATTGCTCTGGGAGAAGGCACATCAACTAGAACACATGAAATATTAATTGATTTGATTACATGCATGAATAAAAGATTTACTTAACTTTCACAGAGTTCTTTGCCACAGGATTGCTTAATAATTTGCGACTGCCACTGACTATGAAAGCGTCACTTGATGCTCATATACCCAAACTGTTCTCTTGCCGTACAAAATGCAATTTCAAAAAAACTGCTTTTTGTGCGGCACGATCATATTGACTGCTGCATCTGTGGTCTCGAAATGAGGCTGAGCTCTTCCATGCTCCACACTAAATTGACAGCAGAGTGAGGGCGCTACTATTCTGAGCGGGAGGCGTGGTCTTCTCGAGTGCCTCCCCACTGCAGCGAGCCCTTGGTAATATCTGTGGTATCGACATGCGTTGCCGAATTTGGTGTGGCACCGCGACCTCTGGACGACGCCACACTCTGCTACTCACTTACAACACAAGACAGCGCGAATATCTTCGCATGCCAAAATTTTTGGTGTGGAAAGCGGAATTATGATTGAGGCAGTTAGTTTCTCTCTTTTCTGTCAGTGTCTTTTAATGAGGAACTTACTCGCTTTGTATGTGATCCGTCGAGAGCATTTCTCCCCTGGTTCTCTTCTTTTCCCTGCTAAGGCAGGGTGTGCTGTTTATATAAAATGAGTTCTACAAATTAGTAACGTTTTGGCAGCTTATTTATACACTTCGACACATTTATATACTTTGACACACATAAACAACAAATAAGAATGCATAATATAAGGTTAACGCAATATCGTCTCCCATACAACACTAGTTCACTTTATAGCAGTTTACATAAATATGCACAACATTTTTCGGCTACACCTATAATGCCCTAAAAGATGCGGTGTTTGATTTCAAGTGCAAGTAATTTCGTTTGAGAAATGATTTTTGTAACTTGCTTACGCCGCCAGATGGCACCATCGAATAATTTCCAGGTCAACAGAGCTCCTTTGTAGTGAAGTGCTCATTATACAGAAACAGCTCATCATAAAGTTTTCTTGGTGAAAAAAGGCCGCCAAAAACATGGCTTGGTGACTTCAGAACTCCTACTACGTGTTCAATGCGTCAGTTGGAACTGTATTTGCTCCTCAGACCGGATACTACGTGCGTATTTTACGCTCGTAAGTACGGTAACTTTGAACCTCTAGAAGTCGGTAATGGACAGAGATATCGAAAAAAGTTTCAAAGCTTCCCGAGAATATCACCTTAAGAACATATAATAGAAATTTCGACGATCTCCTATGAACAGAAATTGTAGAAGTGGCCACTCCAAAATTGATAATTTTCGTACCCAAAAATCGTAGCTTTTTGGGTTTTTCTCAGGACCGCCCATGAACAAATGGTGCTTCTGTAAGCCACCTACGATCCACCATAAACCCCATCTAATGCAAAAGAACCAACTCAGCTGCTCAATTTGCCTGGCCTGGAGGAAGTGTAGGATAGCTACATTATGCCCCTTCCTCCGGTAGGCATGAAAATGGTTGCCAGGCCGAGAGCTATCCAAAATACTTGACCCCTTACCTCTGTGATCAATAGAAATGGAGACATGACCCCTTGAAAAATCACACTTCCACTCGCGGATTTTTGGAACGTACAGCTACCGTTCATGACGAGGCGAAATGATGGAAGTTCCTTCAAGAAGACAGTGTCCGAGATCCTGCCTCAATCTTGTCGAATGGCAGTATATTTGGATAATGTCAGCGAAACTTATTTTGAATACAGTTAGTAGCACAGAAGTAATGCATTTAAATGTCATGCATGATGCAGCAGTTTTTCACGCATCTCAGTGTTGATGAAGTCGTATCTTCTGAACTATGACAGGTAAATGATTCTTACCGCCCCCCCCCCCCCCAGCAATTGTAGCCTGACAGTACGGGACATGTGTTCCAAGTTTGGTTCAGATCGGTCCAGTGGTTTACGAGGAGATGTGGATCTAACACACATCATACACTCATTTTTATACGACTGAAAAGTATTACAAAGATAGAACTGCGCAGCTCTAGGTGTATTTCTCGTTAGATTGGGTGGACCCTTATAAGCACGTTTAATAGACAGTGGCTGGATACTCATAAACAACCCTGTTAACACCCAGCACAGTTCTAATTGATACGTCATCTGCAAAAATTATTTCTGTTTGACCAGTTACTTTCCTGACGTTTAATTCATGATCAGATTTTATCAAATTATATGTGAGTAACCTTTGGTTTCTTTTTCAGGTGAGTGTCGCTGGTTCGTGTGCCTTGCATGCTGCCTAGTATGGTAAGTGCGCCGTGTGCCATATCTGCAGAGAACCACGACTTACAATTTTCGTCCCAGTTGCCCACATAAGTAGAACCGCAACTGACTGAGTAGATGGAATTTTGAAGTAAGCAGTTATTGTGACTATTCTAATGGCGAAACTGTTAGTACATCATAGGAAACTATAGATGGCAAAGATAAATAATTCTGTGTATACTCTGTAGGCTACTGGTCAAAGGTTCTGTTTGTTGGAAACCCTGGTATGAAAATCTCAGATTTTGGCCCGAGTCAGGATCAGCTGTTGCGTGTAAAATCGGATGAGCAGCTACTTGCACAACGCAACGTTGATGCGCAGAACGCCCATGAAGTTGCATGAAGTTATAAACCGTTCGACCAATGGTCCTTTTTTGTTTGTGTAAGAGCACTGTACGGTCTAACGCAAATATTCAAAAGTTGACCATAATCAAGAAGCTACAGTACATTTCTTGAATAAGTTGTTGGGATGATAACAGAATAAGGTACCTACTAGTGTCATGGCATTCTGCCCTCAGCAGTGTCCAAAATAAATAGTAAGAAAATTCTGTATTGTAATGCCGTCACAGTTCCATTTTATTAAGCTGGTGACTGCGTTCAAACTATAAAGTTCATTTGCAAGCCAGGCCTATTACAACTGCAGTAATCGACTCATACATAGGTACTATACACATGAGTCACGGTCACATGGAATGTCAACCAGTTTCGCTATGCTCTTCATTAGTATTAGTGCAGCTAAGTCCTGGCTTGAAAATGAACCGAGTAGTTAGAAACTAGTCGCCAGCTGATAAAATGCAACTGTGACGGAATTACAATAAAGAATTTGTTATCCAAGTTGTAGGTCCTGCCCAGCGTTCGTCTTAAAAATACCCAAATAAGAAGAAAAGTTCCGAAAACAGAGACTTAAGTTTTTAAAAAATACCAGAATAGTTTGATAGCGACAAAGCCTTTAGGCCTTATCTCTGTAAGATCTCCACTGGCAGTTTATCACAGTCCTGGTAAAAGACTTTTAAAGCTGCCCACTGTCTTGTGATCTAGTACTTGTACATATATACAAGTTTAGAATAATTATTTGTGTCCTGGCGTTCGCCTCCAAATATAAGAAAGAATTTTAAAGAATAAAGCGCTCTGATTAGGGGAGAGCAAGTTTGCACAAGAGCGCAACAAAGAAGGAGGAAAATCATTTACCGGTGATACCTTACTGACCACTAAATAAGAATTGTGAACTGTCAGTTCCTAGTTTCATTATTTCAAAGCGTAACGGAAACTACCTAAACCAATTCTACAAACTCCGAAAATACCCTTTAGCACCAGTTGTTCATTACTGTTTAATGACCTAAGAATCTCTGTCTTTGGTCGATGCCGTAATGAGCGCAATTTGTGCATCTCACCAAACACAAGATCTCGGAGAAAACTGCGTACGTGTCAGCTTTTCTAGAGGTAAGTTCCAAAAAGCATACTAGTGGCTTGTGCCCCTGAGAATAGCCGGCCGGAGTGGCTGAGCGTTTCTAGGCGCTACAGTCTGGAACCGCGTGACCGCTACGGTCGCAGGTTCGAATCCTGCCTCGGACATGAATGTGTGTGATGTCCTTAGGTTAGTTAGGTTTAAGTAGTTCTAAGTTCTAGGGGACTGATGGCCTCAGCAGTTAAGTCCCATAGTGCTCAGAGCCATTTGAACCCTGAGAATAATAGATTCTACGGATCATATGAGATCGTTGAGAGGTTTCATTCAAAATTCCAACATGGTTACAATACCATATGGCAATAAACCTGGAAAAATGGGACAAAATTGTTTTAAGACTGGTAGGTAAACTAAAATTGGGAAACAATATAAAGTTCATTTTAGGCTGTACGGGGAACGATTTCATAACAGGCGCCATCCATCACGACGAGTGTTTATTTGTCTCGATCGACGAATGCGGGAGACGGGTTCATTGGAAAGATGGAACGAGGGACTTGACAACACTAGGATCACTCGCACATCCGATTTTGAAGAGGAGGTGCTGGAAAATGTTACAGCGGACCCCACTAGAAGCTCTCGTCGTATTACACGTGATATGGGCGCTGTACATACTAGCGTGTGGCGAGTACTCCACGAACAATAATTGCACCAACGAGTCCATGCAATGCTTGTGACTGACTTTGCAGCAAGGGTCGCATTGTGACAGTGGTTGCTCCAACAATGGATTGATTGACCAGATTTCCTCCAAATCGTGCTGATTACTGACATGAACTCATTTTATCGTGACGGTATTTCGAACAGCAGGAAAAGCCATTTGTGGGATGAGGAAAACCCTCATGCTGTAGTAGAGACACGCCATCAAGTACGTTTTGCTGTGAACATATGGCCCAGCTTTGTAGGCGGTAATCTCATTGGGCCTACCTCCTACCTGGTCGCCTGAATGGCCACCTGTACTTGAGGTTCGCACAAAGAGGTCTACCTGAGTTATTGAAGAACGTACTCTTGGCTGTTCCTGAAAGGATGTGGGTACAGCATGACTGTGCGCCGTCTCACTTCAGTGTGGATGTCCGCAACCATCTCAGTGCTGTATTTCCTGGTCACTGGATTGGAAGGGGAGGCCCTACTCCACGGCCTGCTAGGTCCTCTGACCTGAATTTCCTTGATTATTTCCTATGGACACACCTGAAGTCACTTATATATGGGACCCCAGAGGATACGAAGGTGGTGTGGCGGTTTTGCGTATCATCAACATGGACAAATGCAATGAATATGGATGATATGATACTCTATGGTATTCTGCGGTTTGAATTCACTCTGATATTTAGCAGTTGCATTGATTTTATTTTTTAAATGATACTGACAATATTATATACATGTATAATTCAATATTCATACTACAACTTCTCCGGGATAATTGTTATGTTCAAACTGCACAAGAATTCCACCTGACGTAGTGTAATAATGTTGACTGTAAGTTGTGTTCATATCACTAAAATTACAGATCGTACATCAGAGCTTTTATAATTTTTTTGTCTTCGATGGATTTAATTATTCTTAGCAAACTGATCATGAAAAGGAACCACAGAATACCACCCGCACACGACACTGACGTGTTCTACCATAAATATTTTTCTCCGTGATTCGTGCGTAGTTTAATTTTGGCCTCATACATCAGCAATGAAATCCTGTTCAACAATAAATACTATCAGCACTGTTCTTAGAAGATGCAGTCTGATTCGATTAATTTTTTTTAAAATATATAAATAGAGTTCAGTACCACCGGTGCACATTTATTTCTTACACATCGGAATATTGTTTGCAGTTTCAAGTACAGTTTCAAGTAATTTAAATTTGCCGCTGAGATAAAAGTTAAGATGGCGGCCAACAAAAGATAGAGGATTTCTTTTTTAATTAAGATTTTCCTTTGCTCAATAAATAATTAATCATTTAAATTGATGCCACCAAAAAAAATTATTAATACTGTTTTGCAAATTAGTTTAACACAAACCCTTGATATTTCGACCAGAAGTACAGACGAAGTTGCTATATAATCGCAACTAACAATGGCTGCGCCTCTTGCAGCTATGATGAAAGAATTAATACAAACTTATAATTAAAAGAGGAAGTGATTTTTCAATAATTAATCATAAATAGTTTTAACGCATTTGGCTCTATTTGTTTTTTACCAGCAAATGAACATAAAACTACAATAATTTTACGTTAAATGTTTTTCATTCAACAGACCTCAAATCGATTCGCGTTTTGCGTCGGCGACGTACATCAGAAGAAGACGACAAAAGGGTACAAAACAAAAGAAAAGAATGAGATAGATTAACAAAGAATGGGAGACAAATATTGTCTCTGTTTTACACAGTTATCACCTTTTTAAGAAATAATTACATAATTGAATGAATGTTATTGAGCTATGTAATTTTCCACACGTTCATATTCCACTCGTCACATTATAAGTAAAAAAATATATATATCGTGGATGTTATAATGGAATTAGTTGCCATAATTGTTGCTGACTGTGATGTGATTCGAGACACACCAGGGATATTTGTCAGGGTGCATCAGAAACTTGTTCGCCCATGCCATGCTTGCATTGAAGTTGATTTCCGTCAGTTTCAGCACACTTTATACAAATAGTACCTTCGTTGTGTCAATGAGGGTACTTGCAGTTAACTGTAACTAAAAAAGTGCACGGCAATGTGATTTTATTCCTATCATCTCCTTAAGCCGGCTTCTCCGACCCGGGGTTCCCAACCTCAGATTGTTCCGTGGAACATCATCTGCGTCCTGTTACTACGAAAACACCCTGTATACAGTCACGACACTCTCTGCTGCGAGAAATGTTACCGCCTGACAGCTGGAGCGACAATAGACCTCCAAGCATTGAGGAAACACAGCCACGTGAGTTTTAAGGACAATATTTATTTGACATCCCTTTTCTACTAATTTACGACGTATATTTTATAAATATAAAATCGTAAAAAACATTAGAATCTCACTGATTCACTGATATGAGCTACAACTTACTTTTGAAGAAATACTTACGAACATGTGTATAATTTCAGGTTATTTCGCTGGAAGCAAGAAACGGTAAACACACATTTCATGCAGGAGAAGCAAATACTTCAGTCGTTGTCTGTTCTTACTTTGGGGGGCACTTTCCTTGACAGGTAAAGTTTTTTATGGAATCTAATGACTCACGTATTCTTATACTTTGGTCAATTTTCTAATAGCCGAATACCTTTGTAAACGTTATTATTTTTGCTTCAGAATCGAGTATGATGAAGATTCTTGGCGTTTGTAGCTTATATGTAGCAACTATTGTGGAATTTGTATCCTCTGTGACGGAAAACTCTTACTTAGCATTTGATGTTTTATTATCACGTTTGTGTGGTTTTTCCCGTCAGCTACAAGTGTGGTGGCTTATTTGATACGCTAATTACTTTAGGTGTTACCTTTCATATGTGTTTTGTACGTTCCACATTCACTGATTTGGCTGGAAGTGTAGCGAACAAAACTCCGCGTCTTTCTGCAAGGGGCCAAGTCTTCTGCAATCTTTTATTATTAAAGAGAAACGACATTATTCAGTAAATACCTATTGGTTACAAGAGAATCATAAATTACTTGTTCTGTAATGTAGCCTACCGTTCATACCGTCCAGGCTTCCCAGGAAACTAAGAAATGACAATTGTGGTATCTCTTTTTAATTATAGTCGATTTTTATGGCACTAAACACGCTCCTTATTATATAAGGTATGTTACAAATCAGTATGAACCATGGTATTCGATCTCATTCGAGATAGTATTCAGAAGTGCCACTTGCTGGTCACTTGGTGCGCTGCTATCGCACTGGGTAACTGAAAAGAGATGGAATGCCGTGACTGTTGTGTTAGACTGTGTTTACAGTTACTATAGCCTCTGCACCACAATTCGTAGGCCTATAGCGGTGATGTTGGCGTGTCACGCTGCAATGAATTGTACTGTAACCAAGAAATTGGCGTGCTGTCTTGATTTCGGAAACTGCACGGCTCCACATTTCCAATCTGATTCGTGTTATTCAAAACGCACACCCAGATATACCAGGATCTAGAGCGATCAGGGTGTAGTGGATTATGCAGATCGGGTGCAGAGGAGATTCTGCACGTTCGTAGCGCCCGGACACTGTAAATACACTGAAAGTGACAGCAGTTCTGTTCCCGTACTGATGAAATATTGCAGCAACGAGCAGTGCATTGAGATGAACTACGGCTATTGATTGGTAGCGGCGCAGACACGACATCCAGTGATTGCAGAAACTGGATGTGCTGGATGGAATACCATTACAGCTTCGAAATTTAGAAACGGCGGATTCGGGTTCCATCGTGTCACTGGCTGTTCAGTGCGAGCTGCTGTAATAGACGGATAAACAAGAGTGGAAGGATAGCCGTGGGACCACTGACAGGTATCGGATTTCCAGGCAACGGAGTTCGACATTACTCATTTGGCGCTCGCGTGTGCGGATGAATATTCATGGCGGATTTGGCAGTTTAATGAAGCACGGAGAGCTTGGCAATCCAGCGAGGCCGAATGAATGCGAGGTGCGAATTAAAAGGTGAGTCAAAGGAGGGGCAGGGGGTGCGATAAATTAGCTGCATAGCTTTACGATGCAAAATCCTTTTCAGGTGCTCCTACAAGCAATCTCAGCTCTGAACGTTTCCTGTGGTACACGGGCGAGAGGTTTGCGGCAAGAATCACAGGCGTGAACGAAGTAATTGGAAAGTTAACGGGAAACGACGAATATGGCTATAATGAGGGCAAGCAACTTTTTCTTACAAAGTATCACAGGTGTGTAGGAACTAGATCGACAGTTAACGGGAAACAGTTAGGGATGGCGATTATCGCTATGAACAACGGTTTTCGGTGATATCGATTTCCTTAGCCTTCAGTTTAACCTGACTGTTAAAACTGCTCAAAATAACTGGTTTCTGAAATAACCGATTGTCGGTAAACAGTTTTTGTTGTTGCTGAGCAACAGTCATACAATAATTTTTAAATGAACACATCACGGTTTGACTATATTGTTGTTTATTTAATTACGACACAGGTTTCGACATTTCTGCCATTTTCAAGTGTTTGATTTTATGTCATTGACATATATTGCAGGACATCTAAAAGATATAAAAGGCCGAAACCTGGATCGTAATGAAATACACAACAATACATTCAAATGGCGGTGTGATCATTTAAAAATTATTGTATGACTGTTGCTTAGCAACATCAAAAACTATTTACTGACTTACCTAGCCAGGCATTTGAGGATGTATTTAAATATAAACGGCTAAAGATGATGATTTTACATCTGGCGGTTCTTGGAGAGCCAACATTTTTCTTAATTTATGGCCAATTTTGAGCTGGATGTCCTGCAATATATGTTAATGACATAAACTCACGAGCGGTCTAAGGCGCTGCAGTCATGGACTGTGCGGCTGGACCCGGCGGACATTCGAGTCCTCCCTCGCGCATGGGTGTGTGTGTTTGTCCTTAGGATAATTTAGGTTAAGTAGTGTGTAAGCTTGGGGACTGATGACCTTGGCAGTTAAGTCCCATAAGATTTCACACATATTTGATTTTTTTGAACATAAACTCAGTCACTTGAAAATGGCATAAAAGGCCGAAACCTGGGTCGTAATTAAATAAACAATAGAGCCAAACGGCGAAATGTTCATTTAAAAACCGATTTCCGATTTTTTATTACTGTTATTTCCAGCTTCAAACAATGATTGAAGAACTCTAATGAATGTGAACGAGTGGAAAATCTCTATCGATATGGGGTTGAGGCTGTGACAGAAACCGGTTTGGATGTCGCCAGAAAAGACGTCGAAGGTGAAGAAGGGGGGCGCGGCGACGGCGAGAGCAAAGTTTGCAAATTGGCGACTTTTCTGCATTGTCGCTTTTGGATGATATAAAGTTTTCATCCTAAAGCAACCACAATATTGAGAGTTCAGTTATTATCCAAGTTTATATTATGTCTACAGAATTATAGCTATATCAGAAACATTATCCTGTCTTCCAAGGAACATGATGGATGTTTTCTCCTTCAATGATGTCATAGGTTTCTTGTGAATCCTCCTGTTTTTAATCTTTTAAAGCAAATGGAGCAGTGTACTTGACTGTTACCATTCTTTGTAAAATACTTCCAAAATGGGGATGATGCCATTCTGCAATGCAACGGTTGTTCGAGGACGACAGTGACAAACTGATGTAACGATCAACCTGACAATGCCGCACAACAACAGACACATAATTGTCTCAGCAGTGCCGGCCCTGGTGGCCGAGCGGTTCTAGGCGCTACAGTCTGGAACCGCGCGACTTCTACGGCCGCAGGTTCGAATCCTGCCTCGGGCATGGATGTGTGTGATGTCCTTAGGTTAGTTATGTTTAAGTAGTTCTAAGTTCTAGGGGACTGATGACCTCAGATGTTAAGTCCCATAGTGCTCGGAGGCATTGGAACCATTTTTGTCTCAGCAGTGCTCTACCGATTCTTACGTTATATGTTTGTTGCTCGTTTCTAACTCTTCTGTCTGACGGTACTCATCGATAACGTACGAGGGTCGTTCAATAAGTAATGCTCCACTTTTAAAAAAAAATAGCCATTAATATACACAGACAAACGCCCTTGTTTGTGCTTCACATTTGATATTCGGTCTGCACGCCGGTGAAGTTACGAACTGTTCTGGCAGATGGCACAGCGGTAGTACAACGTCAAAATGGCGTCTGCGTACGACTCACGTTACAAGCAGCGTGCTGTTATTTCATTCTTGTGTGCAAAAAGAGAAACAGAGGTGAACTTCCGTAAACGTTTGTGCTCAATTTATGGCGATGCTGCAGTTGACAGGAGTACAGATGAGCGACTAGTAAAGAAAGTTACAGCCTTAGGAAATGCAAAAATAGAGCTCCATGATCAGCCATGCTCGGGACGTCTTATCACTGCCCCAGACATGCTGAATCGTGCGGATGCCACGTTTTCGACGTGTTCGATCGGACAAGAATCCGGCAGAAATCTTGCACCAACACGATAATGCGCGCCCACACACAAGTCTGAGAACCCGGGAACACATCGCCAAATTGAGGTGGACATCATTGCCTCATCCACCCTGCAGTACAGGCCTGGCACCCTGGGATTTCCATCTCTTTGGATCGCTTAAAGATTCTCCACGGGGAATACACTTTGGAGATGACGAGACTGTCAGTCATGCAGTGAAAACATGGTTCGCTTACAGGACAAGAGCTTTTACCAGCAGGGAATACATGCTCTTCCACAACGTTGGCCTACGGCCATAGAACGTGATGGAGACTACGCAGAAAAATAGGACATGGACAAGACATGTTGATGTATATTGTCACCAAATTCTGACTCTTAACAATAAATATGTTCTCAGTAAAAAACCTGGGGCATTACTTATTGTACGACACTCATATATCTGAGCGATCACTACCCATTTCAGCAGACACTAAAAATACACAGCAGCAGAAATGCAGTATGAGAATAACGTGACTGTAGAATAACGAGCGAAGGAATAGTCCCTATTGTGTGTTCACGATGTAGTTCGCTGCGGTTAACCTGGACTGCCTTCGGGGTTCCGATAGACTACTGGTAGAGCGATGGCAATGAGGCATGCTGGGAAGATGCTGTTCACGCCCCAGACGGAGGCGTAGGCGGCGCTGTGTGACGCGTCATCTGAATGGAAATGAGGGACGGGAGGCATGGGACGAGACTGGAGAGCACCGACCCAGGTGCCCTCGGATACGGGCTGCGCCTAAACGCAACTCTCGCTTACAAATCAGGGGGTGCTTTGCTCTCGCCGTTACCGTCACATTGTTGTCATTCTCCATACTCTACAGGCTGTATCAATAAGAATCATCCGGTTTTACAGGTCTATATTTCTGAAACTACACTACTGGGCATTAAAATTGCTACACCACGAAGATGACGTGCTACAGACGCGAAATTTAACCAACACGAAGAAGATGCTGTGATATGCAAATGATTAGCTTTTCAGAGCATTCACGCAAGGCTGGCGCCGATGGCGACACCTATAACGTGCTGACATTTAGAAAGTTTCCAACCGATTTCTCATACACAAACAGCAGTTGACCGGCGTTGCCTGGTGAAACGTTGTTGTGATGCCACGTGTAAGGACGAGAAATGCGTACCATCACGTTTCCGACTTTGATAATGGTCGGATTGTAGCGTATCACGATTGCGGTTTATCGTATCGCGACGTTGCTGCTCACGTCGGTCGAGATCCAATGACTGTTAGCAAAATATGGAATCGGTGGGTTCAGGAGGGTAATACGGAATGCCGTGCTGGATCCCAACGGCCTCGTATCACTAGCAGTGGACGGTTCAATCCCGCGTCCGGCCATCCTGATTTAGGTTTTCCGTGATTTCCCTAAATCACTCCAGGCAAATGCCGGGATGGTTCCTCTGAAAGGGCACGGCCGACTTCCTTCCCCATCCTTCCCTAATCCGATGAGACCGATTACCACGCTGTCTGGTCTCCTTCCCCAAACAACCAACCAACCAACTAGCAGTCGAGATAAAAGGCATCTCATCCGCATGGCTGTAACGGATCGTGCAGCCACGTCTCGATCCCTGAGTCAACAGATAGGGACGTTTTCAAGACAACAACCATCTGCACGAACAGTTCGACGACGTTTGCAGCAGCATGGACTATCAGCTCGGAGACTATGGCTTCGGTTAATCTTGACGCTGCATCACAGACAGGAGCACCTGCGATGGTGTATTCGACGACGAACCTGGGTGCACGAGTGGCAAAACGTCATTTTTTCGGTTGAATCCAGGTTCTCTTTACAGCATCATGATGGTCGCATCCGTGTTTGGCGACATCACGGTGAACGCACATTGGAAGCGTGTATTCGTCATCGTCATACTGGCGTATCACCCGGCGTGATGGTATGGGGTGCCATAGGTTACACGTCTCGGTCACCTCTTGTTCGCATTGACGGCACTTTGAACAGTGGACGTTACATTTCAGATGTGTTACGGCCCGTGGCTCTACCCTTCATTCGATCCCTGCGAAACCCTACATTTCAGCAGGATAATGCACGACCGCATGTTGCAGGTCCTGTACGGGCCTTTCTGGATACAGAAAATGTTCGACTGCTGCCCTGGCCAGCACATTCTTCAGATCTGTCATCAACTGAAAACATCTGGTGATTGGTGGCCGACCAACTGGCTCGTCACAATACGCCAGTCACTACTCCTGATGAACGGTGGGTGGTATCGTGTTCAAGCTGCATGGGCAGCTGTACCTGTACACGACATCCAAGCTCTGTTTGACTCAATGCCCAGGAGTATCATGGCCGTTACTACGGCCAGAGGTGGTTGTTCTGGGTACTGATTTCTCAGGATCTATGCACCCAAATGCCGCGAAAATGTAATCACATGTCAGTTCTAGTATAATATATTTGTCCAATGAATACCCGTTTATCATCTGCATTTCTTCTTGGTGTAGCAATTTTAAAGGCCAGTAGTGTAATAAACATATACAATGGATATCGTTTTTTTTTTATAAACAGGGAACTCAAGAAGTTTTTTTTTTTTTCATACGCTTCATAGGTGTTCAATACGCCCCCCTCAGGATGCACGGCGTATGTCAATGCGGTATTCAAATATTTCCCACACTGCAGCGAGCATGTCTCAGTTACAGCTTCCACAGCTGCTGTTACGCGATGTCTCAGTTCATTCATTGTTGTTCGTAATGGAGGCACATACATAGAGTCTTTTGTAAACCCCCACAAGAAATAATCACATACAGTCAGGTCCCGTGACCTTGGACGCCAGTTATGTAAGGCTGTATCATTTGGTTCAGTGTGACCGATCCGTCGTTAGTAATCCTTTGATTTAAACATTCCCGTACTTCCAGATACCAGTGTGGTGGTGCCCCCTCCTGTTGGTAAATGAAGTCGTTCGAATCAGTCTTCAACTGTGGGAAAAGAAAGTTCTCAAGCATATCGGGATATGTGCTTCCTGTAATAGTGTTCTCGGCCAAGACGAAAATGGACCATACACCTTTGCCCGTGAAACTGCACAAAACAAATTACATTTTCGAGAGTCCCTCTCATGTAGTACAACTTCGTATGGGTGTTCCGTATCCCATATTCTCACAAATTGACGGTTCACCTTGCCATTTAAATGGAATATGGCCTCGGCACTAAACACTAAGCGAGGAAGGAAATTGTCAGCCTCTGTCTTGCCAAGAACTCATTACAGAACTTCACACGTTGTTGTTTGTCACCTTCTCCAATAGCTTGCAGCAGCTGAATTTTGTATGGTTTAATGTGTGAATGTCGATACAACACACGCCAGTCGGACGTCAGAGGCATGTGGAGCTGTCGAACTGCACGACGAATGGATTTCTGCGGACTCCTTGTGAAACTATGGAGGATGCGTTCGACGTCTGCATCAGACACTCGGGGACGGCCCGGCGATTTGCCTTTACACAAACAACCTGTTTCTCGGAATTGTTCACGCCATCATTTAATGCTCTGTGCTGCAGGAGGATCCACACCATGCCTAGTACAAGAGTCACGCTGAACAGTTATTACTGACGCGCACTGTGCAAAACGTAAAACACCAGACGCTTTCTGTTGTGCAGACACCATTTTTACTAAAACGAAGTGGGCGCACACTGCTGCTACCTAGCGGGAGCCATGTAAAACTAGAGAGTTTGCTCTTTCCAACAATACATTGTTCACGCACATATATCAAATAACATAATAGTTATGTTTTTTTTTAAATCGGATGATTTTTTTGATACTCCCTGTATTTAAAATTGTTCTCCTATGCGAGCAATCGTTACAGTTCAGCCGCGCTTCGGTTTTTCGTGATACACGCGCTGCCACTACGTGATGTGATCGCAGTTTCATCTGTTAATTAGCTGTCAAATACGGCATCGCTTGGGTGTTCATATTGGCAGTTTCCTGTTAGAGACGAAAAGAAAAACATGAAATGTGTTTGTAGTGAAGTATCAAAAAGTTTCATTTCCGTTATTCGTAAAAACACCTATGGAATTATGAAACAGTCGTACAAATAAATAAGCAAAATTTACAAACATAGAAGTACAGTATCCAAATTAGGAAACGTGATCCCGGACAGTTCATGTTCGCCAGGAGCAGCTTCGTGTGCCTACAACGCAATCTTGTAAGCGTCTCTATGGCAACGCCTCTTCATAGCTCTATAGACAGCTATCCTTTTCGCCTACTCCCGTCGCACTTCGCAGTTGAAAGCTGTCAAAAGCACTGCCAGTTGTCAGGGATTTCCCACATGTTGACTCGATCGTAGAAGTGTCTTGGTAATAAAGAATAAATGTAGTAAAACCTCACGCATGAAGCGTCATTTCCCCGCGATATGACGTAATATCTCTTCAACTACGTGTCGTGCAGTGATAAAATTTTGTAGGTACAGTCAGCAGCATATCTGGATACTGTTTGAAAACGTGTTCCGAATAGATCTGGTGGAAAATCTCTAATAAATTTATACGTCATGCACGATGCGGCAGTTTTCCACGCATCTCACTACTTATGACACATGAGCTGTGCTCCGGCTTGCGTTTGTGCCTTTGACAGGTTGGCGTCGTGTATTCGGATTGTGACCTCTCGTTTTCTTAATGCGTTCACCGGCGTCAGAGCGTTTGCTCGCTTTCTCTGCCCGTGAGTGGCAGCAGCGGCGTTTACCGTTAGCGAGTACTGTGGTACTATCTTTGGAGCGACCTCTAGTATTTCCAGGTCGTCGTGTGTCGGAATTCGGTTGGGACGGAGGACCAGTGAGGTCCGCACAGCCCAGGACTCGCCGGGACAGCTGGCATTACATGCACTACCCGATGGAAAGATGTGGTCGCGGGAGTGCACGACCACGCCAAGGACCGGATTCAGCTAATTTAAGTTGAATGGATCGTTAAATCCCAGTAGTGAAACCGCCACCATTGTGTGTGTGTCCGTCCGCCGAAGTGATCTCATGGTAACAAGCTCTTAGTTGGCGATTCGTACTGGGACGTTTACCTTACCTGATTTGATCGAGAGCGAGTGTTGGTTAGTTGTTCGGTCGGTCGTCTCAACGGACGATGTGTATGTGGTCTTCCGACGGCTTCTAGGTTCTCTGTGTTTGTGTCGACATGTAGTTCATCTTTGTTGTTCCACAATGACTGGTTTTAGTATTGTTTCAGTTGTTTGTGGAATTGTTTTCGCCGATCCATGTGTATCTAGTGTGGTTTTGAATGAGCAGTCACTTTAACGCTGTCTGCGTACTGGAATCGTGGGGGCAACTTGCTGTGATTACCTCGGATTATTCTTGCGTTTGAACATGTTCTCTTGTATAATGTTTGTCGTTTTACGGTGTCAAGAGTGTAGTCCGCCCGTTTGCCTGGCATGGGTTATTCTATCGTGTATTGGGCTCTAGACGTTAGGTAGATTTTGCGGGAGTGTTGGTCTTACGTTTAACTGTGACTGGTTTGAGTTGCCATCCTATTGAGTGAGTATAACACTGGGCTGCCTGTCTCTCCTTACTTACGTTTGAGCGACTTTCCCAGGTCGATCCTTGGAGCACTGTCTGTGGACTACCCCCTTCTTTATGTGGTCTGATTGTGTCAGTTGTTTAAAAAATTAAGATTTTGTTTAAATTATTCCTATTGCTTGTGGCCTTCAACCGACAAATAATTTCAATTCTTCTTAATAAGGCCTTCAGCCGTCAGTGTAGCTTGTGTTACAGCTAATTTTTTTAAAATGATTGTTTTTTTTTAAATTATTTCCTTAAATAAAGTGTACGTGATTACTATGCAACCAACGGTAACTGATTAGGCCCCGCCCACACCTTTTCGTGCCTACGCTAAGTCCCACGTATCAACGTATATGGAAGTGATGCCACTCGTTTACTTAACGTTGTTCTCTGAAATTTAACCATAACTCTATGCAGTGGCCCTCAAACAAAATACTCTACGCAACACAAGTCATCTGGCATTATATACTTAATGTTAGCTGTGCGAAGCCGGCCGTGTCGCTAGTTAAACATTAATATAATAATGATAATAACAGTAATAGTAAAAATATTATGCGCCGTTAGTAGCAACACAAGTTGAGGGAATACTTTTTTGTTGTGGTCCATAGCTTTTAAAAGCTATAGAAATGATACGTAACACCCTAAGCTGCTGTTCAGTTTGTTCTTTATTGTTAAAAGACCTGGTTCGATCAGTGATCGCTTTCCCGCTGCTTCCTACCGGACTGCCCTGGATATAGGAAAATTTCAGGTGAAAAGAATGACTGAAAACTGTAGTAAAAGACAAACAACCCTTACAGATTTTCGCTAACAGCAAGAGTTACATACATGTATCAAAAATATATTTATAAATGAAGATTAATAATGTTGAGTTAGATGCATGGAATGTCAGTTACAGACAGTTATCCAAAGAATAAACAAAATAAAACGACAAAGAATTGCTGTCATGATTATTGTTACCACTGTAACAATATATCACGAAGATATATTGAAAATTAGGACTCTTTCCAACCGACAATTTTTTTTCATTAAGTTGGAGGTATGTATTAATTTGTGGTGAGAAGTATGGCTGGTTCAAATGGCTCTGAGCACTATGAGACTCAACTGCTGTGGTTATCAGTCCCCTAGAACTTAGAACTACTTAAACCTAACTAACCTAAGGACATCACATACATCCATGCCCGAGGCAGGATTCGAACCTGCGACCGTAGTGCCTAGAACCGCTCGGCCACCCTGGCCGGCAACGGGACACACATAAAATAAAAAGAAAGAAACAATAACAGCAAAAATACCCCTGAGGATGTTATACCTGTGGTGAACCATATTCGGGAATTAATCTATACAGAAATTGTGTTCTTGCAGGGAGGACCACCATATTTAATTCATCATTGTATATCAGGAATTCCACACCACAAACGTCACGTCCGTTGATATGTTGTTGTTGCTGTGGCAGCCATCAGTCTGGAGAGAGGTCTGTTGTTGCTGTCCATCGTGATCCTCGTATTCTGTGAAAGCCTTTTCATCTCCAAATAACTACTGCAACGTACAACCTTTTAAACCTACGCACTACATGCAATCCTTGGTCTGCCTCTACAAATTTAGTGCCCCCCCTCCCCCTCCCCTGCCCAGACTCTCTTCCATCTAATAGTGAATTGATGGTTCCTTGAACGCAACATTTAGGACAGAAGAAAGATTAATGTTGCATCTTCATCGAACTTATTAGCGACAAAGGGCATCCTTGTTCTACGAAAGGAAGGGGAATGAAATGGGCCGTGAGCCAGCCACTCACCTTTAATGACCTTGAAAAAACCACGTAAAACAAAAATTAGGATGAAACTTCCTGGCAGATTAAAACTGTGTGCCCGACCGAGACTCGAACTCGGGACCTTTGCCTTTCGCGGGCAAGTGCTCTACCATCTGAGCTACCGAAGCACGACTCACGCCCGGCCCTCACAGCTTTACTTCTGCCAGTATCTCGTCTCCTACCTTCCAAACTTTACAGAAGCTCTCGCAGTCGTGCTTTGGTATCTCAGACGGTAGAGCACTTGCCCGCGAAAGGCAAAGGTCCCGAGTTCGAGTTTCGGTCGGGCACACAGTTTTAATCTGCCAGGAAGTTTCATATCAGCGCACACTCCGCTGCTAAGTGAAAATCTCATTCTGGAAAAATTAGGATGCCCATCCAGAGATTGTTTCCCGGTCCTTCAGAATACGAGTTCAGCGTATTTGTCATTGCACTACTTCGGTCAGATACCTAAGATGATGATGATGATGATGATGATGATGATGATGATGATGATGTTTGGTTTTTGGGGCGCTCAACTGCGCGGTTATCAGCGCCCGTACATATTCCCAACCTGTGCTCAGTCCAACCTCGCCACTTTCATGAATGATGATGAAAGTGAGGAGGACAACACAAACACCCAGTCATCTCGAGGCAAGTGAAAATCCCTGACCCCGCCGGGAATCGAACTCGGGACCCCGTGCTCGGCAGACACCTAAGAGGTGACGACGATAGTACTACTTAACAGTACAGACGACCACCTCGTTTCCGCTGCTATCCTCTGTGTCTTCTTCCTGACAGAGCTGAGTACTTCAGAGCCATCAATCTACAGCGATGGACTTCTCTTCCTCCACGTACTCCGTGATCGCTAATGTCTACACCGCGCATTTTCGTCGACTCGGAAGTTTATTTTCATATGGTGCTGCACTTCGGTGGCTACTAAATCCAGTACCTTGTGTCATTTTTGCAACAGCGAATCTCAGCAGTTACAAGGACTTGACGGCAGTTAGATGCCATTAGGACGAAGGTGAGTTTATCTCACGGGATCTCATTCATTCCTGTCACGGCCAAGTGGGATGTATCTGTAATAAACAACGTTACATGCTCAAGAACAAGCGTGAAGGAGTCCTTCACGTTGCATGGGTCTCCGAGCGTGGGAAATCGCACAAGAATCCCTGTGAGAAAAGGCTCCACTATTGTCAATACGATGCTCATTCTTCAGTATGCAGCTGCTCTTCCACTATAACGGCCGTCACGAAAATAGGCACCTCAATGTCATCTCACCGTCTTACAGCACTGTCATTTAGTGGTAATTTCACATGTGATAATTTCACATGTTTGTAAAAAATCCGAAAAATGTGATATCTCTACTTTTAATCTATAATACGATTGAGCACTTTCCAAAAGATGATTTGTGTCAGCTTCTCAAAAAATAAATAAATAAATGCTAACGTTGCGAGAAATTTTACAGAAAAATTTATTTTTGCTTCAACCTGTAGAAAAAGCAAAACGACTGATGTCTTTGAACTGAAAATGACAGATGAACATTCTCAAAGTTTGTAGATGCATGTGACCTTTTTTATCGTGCAAACATAAAAGTTTTCCGACATGAGAGATGTGAAACTGTTCCACCTGTGTAACGAAAAATGTCGCTGATCAATTTGCCTTGTGTTGAACGTCGTAGAAAGTTCCAGCGAGATGTTGTTAAGAAAACCATAAAATTACTTTTGAGTAACATCTGAGACAACGTCATTGTATCGTGTCACGTGTGAACGCGTTTTGTTTACGAGACTATTTCCAACTTAATTTTTTTTTCATCAAGTTAGAGGCATGTACTAATTCGTAGTCCTTAGTAATCTTCCTTTTTTGTCAGAGCTTTAGAAGTATTTCGCCAGTGCGCATCATAATATGGCATACCTTAAGAGTTATAATAACGGGATTTTAAGCTCTATTCTTGTGCTTTCAAAAAACGACAATGAATTAAAAAGAGTCCGCCTCCTAGCGAGAGAAAAATTGTTGTTCTGTTTAATTCCCAAACGCGTTTCATCACAGCATCCTCGGTAGGTTTTACCTTTTATTGTTTCTTTATTTTTACATTATGTGTACCCCGTGGCTGCCAACAGAAATTTGTATGTTATTGCGTTGGCGTGGCTAAAACAACACTTTTCACTGCAGAGCGTATCTGAAACGTAAACTTTGCAGTGAAAAGTGTTGTCGAAGCCACAGCTGTATAATAAAATCCAGAACCCTTCAATGAGTACGAGAAAATGTCATTTTAAAAATAAAACCAACAACAAAAATACATCTAGCAGGCAACTGAAAACCAAGTACAGCTTAGGATAAGTCAAATACAGTAATGATGACATGTTGTATTAATTTAGATTTGTAGTGGATTTCTGTTGGCTGCCACGGGACAAACATAAAATAAAAAGAAAGAAACAATAATAGCAAAAATACCACTGAGGATGTTATACCTGTGGTGAACCATATTCGGGAATCAATCTATACAAAAATTGTGTTCTTGCAAGGAGGACCACCATATTTAATTCATTATCGTATTTCAGGACTTCCACACCACAAACGTGCGATTTTAGTTCCGACGGCTCGCCTTAATACGACCAAGAATTTTTTATTTGCAGCTCTTACTGACTCCTCGTCACTGCAGACACCACCCAAATCGCCGGTATACGCTATACAAAAGTAGTTGTAGGTACTTTCAAGACAATATTTACGTTGAAGTCGAGGAAAATATATTTTTGTGTGTGTTTTTGTGAAACCCAACTTTTATGTATGTATACTACAATATTATTGTCCTCAGCACACAGGTGCACTTAACGCAAAACATCGTTCATGCTCCTACATTGTCTCAGCATTCCATTAAAAATTTTTATCCATCGTCGTACATTCATAATCAAAAACCACGTTAGCGGAGAAGACGAAGAACGGAAGTCTCTGAGCCAGAATACTTAAATTTTCACAGGGGTGACTCTGTATTTTTCTAATCGTCGGATACTCTCCTCTGTCGTAGTGTCGAAGTACATTTCTCTGCACTAACGTTCCGTCGGAATCGACCCAACCGGGAATCGAACCGGGACCCTTAGAAGCGACATTCTGTCGCGCTGACCACTCAGCTACCGGCGACGTACATCTTTCAATAGTGAACTATACTAGTTTATGGGTCCTCATCATATTCTCCACCTATTAAGAAAAAATTGAACTATTACTGTTACTAAGGAAAACTTCTATATGTAGAGCAGCTTAAACGGTGTATTTGAGATGTTATTCATCTTTATTTTTGTTTTTTCATGTCAGTCAAGATAGAAGCCCCTCATGTCCAAAATTAGTTCTGCACTTCAAGCAGTGACGTTTCAGTATTTGGAGAAGTAATGCTCTGGAGTGTGGCTGACATTAGTATGAGCTGGGTGCAAATTTGCTCTCCATAATTTACTGGTGTGTGTGTGTTATTGGTAACAGCTGCACTGTGTCAGCTTGTATCCTGTTTGCTATTCACAGGGAAATTTGGTTTTTCTGTTAATTTCACCAAATTCGAAATTATAATCCGATATCCTTGTCCATTAGACATAAGCGCAGTCGAACTCTGAAATCCTCTCAGAGGGTGAAATTAACGTGTTTCATGGCACGTTAATGTTATAAGTGCAACGACTCACAGAGGTCCATTGTGGGCTGTAATTATCATCTGGCAGTGAAGCTCGGTAGGTATTCTAATCTGTTAATGTATAACAGATCAACGCCTGAAAAAAAAATAATTCCAATTTTGTCCATCAGGTGCAAATCTGGCTCTGTGGATGCAAGAAACATGTATACATATGTTTCCATATGTAATGCACTAGGAATCGGACGTGGCAGAAAAGGTCAGGCAAAAGATAAAGGCACAATTTTGATTTTATTATTAACGCTACATACACAATACTTTTAATATGAGCAAAGGAGACGTCGACGAGATCCTGTACAGCGCCAGATATCCTCCTAGTGGCCAAAATTGGAACTAATTTTTTTCTGGCGTTAATCTGTTCTCCATTGACAGACTAGAACATCTATCAAGCTTCACTGCCAGACGATAATCACAGCCCACACTGGACCTCTGTGAGTAGTTGCACTTTAATTATAATCACCAGATTTATCAGTAAATGACTAATCCGTTTCATGGTCCATGGTCCACGATCTTACATGTAGATTATCCGTCTAACTCCTTCCAGAATCAACAAAAATTTTATTTTCGTTATTTCATATAATTAACAACCGAATTTAGAATGATGTCATAATCCACCCACATTTTGTTTAAGGTTTAACACCGTAAAACAAGAATTGTAGTTACAACTGTGTACATGCCTTCAGACAGCATAACTCAAGGAGCGCAAATTACTCAGACTACATTCATCCAGTATATGAGAACGAGAACACGAAGCAACTTCCAACAAACTTTAAGTAATTTCAGAACTTTCTTAACTTCTTCTAGACTACATTCTTAACGTCAAATATTTTACGTACTTAGTAATTTATAAAATAACCAAACGTTTGCAGGTGTTTTACACATGGGATTTTGATTCTTTAAAGATTCAGGATTGGGGATTAATGGTTTATTTCCTATGGGGGCTAACAGATAACACCGTGTTAAGTGTTTGAAGCGACCTCTGGGCTTGTGCCTGCCTAATGTAGAACTATTTGCCTTACTAATAATAATTTCCGGGCGGGGACTACTCAAGAGGACGTCGTTATCAGGAGAAAGAAAACTGGCGTTCTACGGATCGGAGCGTGGAATGTCAGATCGCTTAATCGGGCAGGTAGGTTAGAAAATTTAAAAAGGGAAATGGATAGGTTAAAGTTAGATATAGTGGGAATTAGTGAAGTTCGATGGCAGGAGGAACAAGACTTTTGGTCAGGTGATTACAGGGTTATAAATACAAAATCAAATAGAGGTAATGCAGGAGTAGGTTTAATAATGAATAAAAAAATAGGAGTCCGGGTTAGCTACTACAAACAGCATAGTGAACGCATTATTGTGGCCAAGATAGACACAAAGCCCATGCCTACTACAGTAGTACAAGTTTATATGCCAACTAGCTCTGCAGATGATGAAGAAATTGATGAAATGTATGACGAGATAAAAGAAATTATTCAGGTAGTGAAGGGAGACGAAAATTTAATAGTCATGGATGACTGGAATTCGAGTGTAGGAAAAGGGAGAGAAGGAAACATAGTAGGTGAATATGGATTGGGGGGAAGAAATGAAAGAGGAAGCCGCCTTGTAGAATTTTGCACAGAGCATAATTTAATCATAGCTAACACTTGGTTCAAGAATCATAAAAGAAGGTTGTACACCTGGAAGAATCCTGGAGATACTAAAAGGTATCAGATAGATTATATATTGGTAAGACAGAGATTTAGGAACCAGGTTTTAAATTGTAAGACATTTCCAGGGGCAGATATGGATTCTGACCACAATCTCTTCGTTATGAACTGCAGATTGAAACTGAAGAAACTGCAAAAAGGTGGGAATTTAAGGAGATGGGACCTGGATAAACTGACTAAACCAGAGGTTGTACAGAGTTTCAGGGAGAGCATAAGGGAACAATTGACAGGAATGGGGGAAAGAAATACAGTAGAAGAACAATGGGTAGCTCTGAGGGATGAAGTAGTGAATGCAGCAGACGATCAAGTAGGTAAAAAGACGAGGGCTAATAGAAATCCTTGGGTAACAGAAAAAATATTGAATTTAATTGATGAAAGGAGAAAATATAAAAATGCAGTAAATGAAGCAGGCAAAAAGGAATACAAACGACTCAAAAATGAGATCGACAGGAAGTGCAAAATGGCTAAGCAGGGATGGCTAGAGGACAAATGTAAGGATGTAGAGGCTTGTCTCACTAGGGGTAAGATAGATACTGCCTACAGGAAATTTAAAGAGACCTTTGGAGAGAAGAGAACCACTTGTATGAATATCAAGAGCTCAGATGGCAACCCAGTTCTAAGCAAAGAAGGGAAGGCAGAAAGGTGGAAGGAGTATATAGAGGGTTTATACAAGGGCGATGTACTTGACGACAATATTATGGAAATGGAAGAGGATGTAGATGAAGATGAAATGGGAGATACGATACTGCGTGAAGAGTTTGACAGAGCACTGAAAGACCTGAGTCGAAACAAAGCCCCGGGAGTAGACAACATTCCATTAGAACTACTGACGGCCTTGGGAGAGCCAGTCCTGACAAAACTCTACCATCTGGTGAGCAAGATGTATGAGACAGGTGAAATACCCTCAGACTTCAAGAAGAATATAATAATTCCAATCCCAAAGAAAGCAGGTGTTGACAGATGTGAAAATTACCGAACTATCAGTTTAATAAGTCACAGCTGCAAAATACTAACGCGAATTCTTTACAGACGAATGGAAAAACTGGTAGGAGCGGACCTCGGGGAAGATCAGTTTGGATTCCGTAGAAATGTTGGAACACGTGAGGCAATACTAACCTTACGACTTATCTTAGAAGAAAGATTAAGAAAAGGCAAACCTACGTTTCTAGCATTTGTAGACTTAGAGAAAGCTTTTGACAATGTTGACTGGAATACTCTCTTTCACATTCTAAAGGTGGCAGGGGTAAAATACAGGGAGCGAAAGGCTATTTACAATTTGTACAGAAACCAGATGGCAGTTATAAGAGTCGAGGGGCATGAAAGGGAAGCAGTGGTTGTGAAAGGAGTGAGACAGTGTTGTAGCCTCTCCCCGATGTTATTCAATCTGTATATTGATCAAGCAGTAAAGGAAACAAAAAAAAAAAATTCGGAGTAGGTATTAAAATTCATGGAGAAGAAGTAAAAACTTTGAGGTTCGCCGATGGCATTGTAATTCTGTCAGAGACAGCAAACGACTTGGAAGAGCAGTTGAATGGAATGGACAGTGTCTTGAAAGGAGGATATAAGATGAACATCAACAAAAGCAAAACGAGGATAATGGAATGTAGTCAAATTAATTCAGGTGATGCTGAGGGAATCAGATTAGGAAATGAGACACTTAAAGTACTAAAGGAGTTTTGCTATTTAGGGAGTAAAATAACTGATGATGGTCGAAATAGAGAGGATATAAGATGTAGACTGGCAATGGCAAGGAAATCGTTTCTGAAGAAGAGAAATTTGTTAACATCGAGTATAGATTTAAGTGTCAGGAAGTCGTTTCTGAAAGTATTTGTATGGAGTGTAGCCATGTATGGAAGTGAAACATGGACGATAACTAGTATGGACAAGAAGAGAATAGAAGCTTTCGAAATGTGGTGCTACAGAAGAATGCTGAAGATAAGGTGGGTAGATCACGTAACTAATGAGGAGGTATTGAATAGGATTGGGGAGAAGAGAAGTTTGTGGCACAACTTGACTAGAAGAAGGGATCGGTTGGTAGGACATATTTTGAGGCATCAAGGGATCACAAATTTAGCATTGGAGGGCAGCGTGGAGGGTAAAAATCGTAGAGGGAGACCAAGAGAAGAATACACTAAGCAGATTCAGAAGTATGTAGGTTGCAGTAGGTACTGGGAGATGAAAAAGCTTGCACAGGATAGAGTAGCATGGAGAGCTGCATCAAACCAGTCTCAGGACTGAAGACCACAACAACAACAACAATCATAATTATTACTACTCTCCAAGTCTGTGTTCACACCACTGGAGTCACGGGATATAAACATGGAGTCACCAAATTTTCTTTGTTTTCGAGTTTTCTGTGTGAAGCACTATTGATGGGAATGACTGCTATAACTAACATAATTTCTTGGACACGGCCGTTACGCTACTCAGGACATGGCGTCATAGACCTTTAGGGTCCAAACGCGCACAGGCGGTAGAAGGCCCTATACGGAGTACTATGAGATAAGAAACCAATCGTCGAAAAATGAATATTTCAGGCGGTACCGAGACTCGAATGAGCAGTGCGAGTGAGTCAAGTGTTTGTAAGGCCCTTAAGTTTCACGGCAAACAACGGCCTGCAGCATCACTGTTGGTGGAGCTAACTTTGACAACATTCAGTCGCCTGTGATTTGTCAACGGTGTATTCCCCCCCCCCCCCCCCCAGGCGGCTAAATGAAACCCCAGAAAATCCCGAGTGAGTTGGCCAAGTGGATAAGACAATGGACCTACATAAGGCGAGATAGTGGTTCAAGTTTTCGTCCGGCCATCCATATTCTGTTTCAGCGTGGTTTCCCTGAATCGCTGAAGACAAATGTCATGACGGTTCTTGTGAAATTGAGTCAATCCATTTCCTTCCCCAGCCCAATCGTTGTTGACGGGAGCTTTAATCCCTAGTCTTCATTCATTCCCAGTGAAACTGAAGAGAAACGGGTTGGTAGGATTTAACTGTAGAATAGCCATTACGGATAATTCAACGTGGGACAGTTTTTTGCGCCTATGTAATGTATGCATTGAGACAGACGCTCGTCACTTTGAACATTTTAGACAACCTTGTTGCTGTGGTCGACAATAAATTATTAAATACTTATTGCTGACCGTTAGTAATGTATTTCAAATATTGAATTTGGATCCTCTGCCATCTATATAATTTGGACCCTAAGAGTTCTGGACGTCCTTTTCGTAGTAAATACTTACCATTTTAAGTACCATCACATGGCAAAAACATTTTTTTCGTATCCTGAGCCATTTGTGAAATCTTAAGCTGTCCAGTCTCTACATTCAACGGCTATTTCTTGATTTTATTTCTTAAGAACATAATTTATTTAACATAGACATGCAATGGCTGTGCCGATCTTTTCTGTAGTTATACAGTCGGGGCATATTGCCTGAGGGAAACACAGTTAACATCTTTTAAACTAAATTCTTGTATTTTATTTTTAAGCGTCGGATTGCACGAACATTATTGTAATTAGTTTCAATTTGTTGGCAAGTCATGGTCACATGACTTGAACACGTCACTTTGTAACATACGGACGTAAATGGTTTGTGACGTATTCAAGTCATGTGATCATGATGTTGAAACTAATGACAAACTATTCGTGTGATGCATGGCAGCAAAGTAGAACGAAAGAGTTTCGCTCTGCGACAAAACAAGAGAGTGCTCCTGCAGCCATTCGAAATCGCACACAAGGCCATAGCTCCAGGTGTTGTTCCAGTGTGTCTAGCACGCAGACAGGTTGGTTGGAAGCCCTCAGCTGACCTCCTCCTATCCAACACAAGGCCATCACTGGCACCGAGGCAAAACCAACTTTCATCAGAAAACACAACAGACCTCCAACCTGCACTTCAATGAATTCTCGCTTGGCACCACTGAAGTCGCAAATAGTGGTGGGTTAGCGGTCAATGCAATGAACGCTACAGGGCGCCTAGCTCGGAGCTGTCCTTGAAGTAACCTATTTGTAGCAGTTCGTTGTGTCACTGCGGTGCCAACTGCTGCTCAGATTGCTGCTGCAGATGCAGTACCATGCGTCAGAGTCACACGCGGAACACATCTACATCTACATTTATACTCCGCAAGCCACCCAACGGTGTGTGGCGGAGGGCACTTTACATGCCACTGTCACTACCTCTCTTTCCCGTTCCAGTCGCATATGGTTCGCGGGAAGAACGACTGCCGGAAAGCCTCCGTGCGCGCTCAAATCTCTCTAATTTTACATTCGTGATCTCCTCGGGAGGTATAAGTAGGGGGAAGCAATATATTCGATACATCATCCAGAAACGCACCCTCTCCAAGTTTGGACAGCGAGCTACACCGCGATGAAGAGCGCCTCTCTTGCAGAGTCTGCCACATGAGTTTGCTAAACATCTCCGTAACGTTATCAGGCTTACTAAATAACCGTGTGACGAAACGCGCCGCTCTTCTTTGGATCTTCTCTATCTCCTCCGTCAATCCGACCGGGTACGGATCCCACACTTATGAGCAATACTCAAGTATAGGTCGAACGAGTGTTTTGTAAGCCACCTCCTTTGTTGATGGACTACCTTTTCTAAGGACTCTCCCAATGAATCTCAACCTGGCACCCGCCTTACCAACAATTAATTTTATATGATCATTCCACTTCAAATCGTTCCGTACGCATACTCCCAGAAATTTTACAGAAGTAACTGCTACCAGTGTTTGTTCCGCTGTCATATAATCATACAATAAAGGATCCTTCCTTCTATGTATTCGCAATGCATTACATTTATCTGTGTTAAGGGTCTGTTGCCATTCCCTGAACCAAGTGCCTATGCGCTGCAGATCTTCCTGCATTTCGCTGCAATTTTCTAATGCTGCAACTTCTCTGTATACTACAGCAACATCCGCGAAAAGCCGCATGGAACTTCCGACGCTATCTACTATATCATTTATATACATTGTGAAAAGCAATGGTCCCATAACACTCCCCTGTGGCACGCCAGAGGTTACTTTAACGTCTGTAGTCGTCTCTCCATTGAGAACAACATGCTGTGTTCTGTTTGCTAAAAACTCTTGAATCCAGCCTCACAGCTGGTCTGATATTCCGTAGGCTCTTACTTTGTTTATCAGGCGACAGTGCGGAACTGTATCGAACGCCTTCCGGAAGTCAAGGAAAAAGGCATGTACCTGGGAGCCTCTATCTAATATTTTCTGGGTCTGATGAACAAATAAAGCGAGTTGGGTCTCACACGATTGCTGTTTCCGGAATCCATGTTGATTCCTACAGAGTAGGTTTTGGGTTTCCAGAAATGACATGATACGCGAGCAAAAAACATGTTCTACAATTCTACAACAGATCGATGTCAGAATATAGGCCTATAGTCTTGCGTATCTGCTCGACGACCCTTCGTGAAGACTGGGACTACCTGTGCTCTTTTCCAATCATTTGGAACCTTCTGTTCCTCTAGAGACTTGCGGTACACGGCTGTTAGAAGGGGGGCAAGTTCTTTCGCCTACTCTGTGTAAAATCGAATTGGTATCCCGTCAGGTCCAGTGGACTTTCCTCTCGGTAATGCCACGTGGCCGTCCGGAGCCCTGTCCTCTTGCGGCTGTACATTCTCGTGACCATCGCCGCCAACAGTCACATACTGTGGCTGCATTCCTGCAAAGTATTTCTGCAGTATCGCAGGAGGAACATCCAGTTTCTCATAGCCCTATTATACGACCCCGTTCAAACCCAGTGTGGTGTTGATAATGGTGTCTTTGTCTCCTTAAAGGCGTTGTTGACTGACCAACTCACCATGTCGAGTCTTAAAGGTAACTGGTGTTCACTACCTTTACAGAGTGTATTTAAAACAAACCTGATTTGCATCCTCATAGTGGTGCTACTAACGCCACTCTTGTACGACTGGCGCGAATAGACATCTTTCAGATGTAGAAACACACCTACCAAATTTCGCTTAAATCGCACAACTCCTTGGCGTTGCGATTTCTTGCGTTAATGTGTTTACCTTATCGTAAGAGTTCTTCGGAGATTTATTCACTTCGCTGCCCTACCCAAATACTCTTCAGTTCAGAGATTTTTTCCTTGTCGCAAATCTCTAGAGAAGAAAACGTCGTTTACTGGTGTGACACAGCTTTATTTTCCCCTTCTTAAATCGTCAGGATTGCCGAAGCTCTCCAGCACTAGAATAGCACTCCATTTTGTACGTAATAGGAAAATCCTGCCTGTATCTCAGGAGTAGGTAATCTTTATATCTGATATAATTAAATTTTCCTTGACGCATATCAGTCTCCACTTTATCTATAATAATGATAGAAGCTCAAGAAATGAATTGAAATTTATACTACAGCAGGTACTTGAACTTGGATCTGCTGCTTACTAGGTAGAAGTGTTAGCCATTACCCCACAGTATCAGTATACGTAATAAAGCTGCATGGACTGCCCTAGTGCAATGCCCTCCCTACCACAAACTTCACGCCTTTAGCCTATTTTTCCCTTCTTAAAACGACAATATTGTCGAGGCTCTCCGGTACTGGAATAGCATCCCAGATTGTTTGTATTGGGGAAGGACCCGCCAGGGTAGCCGAGCGCGCTAACGCGCTGCTTGCTGGACTCGGGTAGGCGCACCGGCCCCGGATCGAATCCGCCCGGCGGATTAACGACGAGGGCCGTCGTGCCGGCAAGCCTGTATGTGGTTTTTAGGCGGTTTTCCACATCCCACTTGGTGAATACCTGGCTGGTCCCCACATTCCGCCTCAGTTACACGACTCACAGACATCTGAACACGTTCACACTATTCCATGAATTACACTAGTCGCAGACAGCAGGGGTACACTAACACCATCCCCGCGGGTACGGGGTGGCGGCAGGAAGAGCATCCAGCCACCCCTTTCCACTAACCTGGCCAAATCCGTTCCCAACAATGCCGAACCTGTGCCAGCGCGGGACATGGCACCAGTGAAAGAAAGTGAAAGAATTGTTTGTATTGGGGAAATCCTGAGTGTACCTCAGGTGTAGGTGATCTATTGATTTGATGGAATTAAAATTTCCTTGAGTCTTAGATTTATGTTACCACTTTTCCAGCCACCTGTGTCATCCTGCTCTTAAACAGCAGAGCGACAGTATCCATCCAACATTTTCTCCATTGGCTACAGATACGACACAGCACTCCCGATTCTAATTCTTGTGCACGATATTAATTTGCAACAGTTCATAGTAATTAACCTGATTTGCCTGCCTCTGAACCTGAGAGACGCTGTCATAGCGACAGGTTGTTTTTACTCCCTAAAACACAGAAGGAAAGAGACAGGTTGATAAGTGGTAGGCCTGTCTTATTAGTTTGGTGCATAAGTCCATACCGTTTTTGTTTTTCACAATGGGTTTCCGGTTGCTATGGGTCTATTTAAAAATTGTCATTTTTATTTATAATTCGCTGTTGCTATTTGATTTCATATATTGTCATTTTGTCATTAGGAGAGTACGAGTGGAGATGTGGACGCTAATGGAGTGCCAAGTGGAGAAATCGGAACATATCTGGTGCATTCGTATGTTTGAGTTGAATAAAGGGGTGACAGCAGCGGAGACTGCCAGAAACATTTGCGCTGTGTACGGGCGTAACGCCATTGGACAGAGCACGGCTATAAAATAGTTTTCTCGTTTTAAGGAGGATCATTTTGACATTAGTGACGATCCATGTTCAAGAAGACCTTCGGGGTTCGAAGAAGATCATTTTGCAGCATTAATTCACAATGATCCACCTCAGCGTACTCGAGAACTGGTAAACGTGATTAACGGTGGTCATTCCACCACAGTGCGACATTTGTTTGTAATGGAAAAGGTTCGAAAATCGATTGTATGGGTTCCGTATATTCTAAGCCAAACTCACAAAATAAGCAGGTGATTGTATGTTTATCTCCTCTTCCGCGTCATCAGTTGGCTCGTGAACAACACAGACCATTACTACCCCGTATCGTTACTGGTGACGAGAATTGGTGCCTTTAACCTATTGAAAATAAAGGAATGGTTGAGACCAAACAAAGGCCGGCCGCGGTGGCCGTGCGGTTCTGGCGCTGCAGTCCGGAACCGCGAGGCTGCTACGGTCGCAGGTTCGAATCCTGCCTCGGGCATAGGTGTGTGTGATGTTCTTAGGTTAGTTAGGTTTAAGTAGTTCTAAGTTCTAGGGGACTTATCACCTAAGATGTTGAGTCCCATAGTGCTCAGAGCCATTTGAACCAAACAAAGCAGCGACTCCCCGTGCAAGGACCTACGCGCATCCACAAAAAATAATGTTACGCATTTGGTGGAAGAGTGATGGTGTGGTGTACTACGAACTGCTTCCCCAAGGTGTAATCATCACAGCTGACATTTGAAGGGCTTATTTCAGTAGTGGTACAAGTCCATTTTTGTTCATTCTGAGATACAGAGTCCTAAAGTTAAATGAGCGCTGAAACATCTGCAGTTGAGCTACCAGAAATATTCAATTATATATACTTTCAGCGCTCATATACTTGAATATTTCTGGGAGCTCAACTGCAGATGTTTCAGCGCTCATTTAACTTTAAGACTCTGTATCTCAGAATGAACAAAAATGGACTTGCACCACTACTGAAATAAGCCCTTCATTTGTTGCCAATACGGAGCGTCTTGCAGACGCAGTCCAAGAACTACGACCAGGACGACTGCGTGAAGTGATATAACTCCACGGTAACGCCGCTCGCGTTGTCTAGACTGACAAAAGACACTATATAGGAGTTGGGTTGGGCAGTCATTCCGCAGCCACCTTATTCACCAGACCTTACTCCCTCAGATTCTCATCTGTTCCGTTCTCTGTCGAACAACCTTCAAGGAACTTCCTTTCGTCTACATCTACATCGATTCTCTGCAAATCACATTTAAGTGCCTGGCAGAGGGTTCATCGAACCACCATCACAATTCACTATTATTCCAATCTCGTATAGCGTGCGGAAAGTATGAACACCTATGTCTTTCCTTAAGAGCTCTGATTTCCCTTATTTTATCGTGGTGATCGTTCCTCCCTATGTAGGTCGGTGTCAACAAAATATTTTCGCATTCGGAGGAGAAAGTTGGTGTTTGGAATTTCGTGAGAAGATTCCGTCGCAACGAAAAACGCCTTTCTTTTAATGATTTCCAGACCAAATCCTGTATCATTTCTGTGCCACTCTCTCCCATGTTTCGCGATAATACAAAACGTGCTGCCTTTCTTTGAACTTTTTCGATGTACTCCGTCAGTCCTATCTGATAAGGATCCCACACCGCGCAGCAGTATTCTAAAAGAGGACGGACAAGCGCAGTGTAGGCATTCTCCTTAGTAGGTCTGATACATTTTCCAAGTGTCCTGCCAATAAATCGCAGTCTTTGGTTAGCCTTCCCCACAACATTTTCTATGTGTTCCTTCCAATTTAAGTTGTTCGTAATTGTAATACCTAGGTATTTAGTTGAAATTACGGCTTTCAGATTAGACTGATTTATCGTGTAAGCGAAGTTTAACGAGTTCCTTTTAGCACTCATGTGGATGACCTCACACCTTTCATTATTTATCCTCACGAAAAGTGAGAGATCATCCACATGAGTGCAAAAAGGAACTCGTTAAACTTTGGTTACACAATAAATCAGTCTAATCTAAAAGCCGTAAATTCAACTTTCCAGATGAAAATGCGCTCCGAATATGGTTCGAGGATTTCTTCGCCTCAAATCCACGTGATTTCTACTCTCGTGGAATCGAAAAGATATCCAAGAGTTGGCAAACTGTTGTAAATAGTGAGGAATATATTACTCATGACTGAAATCTCTGTTATGCGTATCTATTGTGTTTATTAAACTTATGAAGAAATGCTATGAATTTGTGTGCAATACAATATGTATACTAAAGTTTGTCTTTTTCGACTTAGATGTGTGCTAGCTGATAGAACGTATGTTCTTCTCTCAACTAAATAGCTGCTGTTTTTATTTAGTTTCAATAGAGTATTCAATTTTGTTCTATTAGAAACACTTACAGATAGAAAAATGCTATAAATCTTTGTTAAATATAATTCAGTTCCCCTTTTCCCTCAATTTGTTGCAAAGATTAACTTTTAGAATATCCGAGCTTTCGCGAAACTATAGCACATTTAATACCATTCTTTTAAAGTCGTGTTTATCGCGGCACTACTTTGTTTAACATAGAGCGCCATTCTGCTTCTGAATCATAAAAAAGCATGGTTAGGAATTAACATCCCACGAACATTGAACTGGTTGCAAAAAAAGCACTAACACAGATCGGACAAGTAAGCCATTAGGATTCCCCAGATCCTTTTAACAAAGCGTCCCATCGCTCGCCTGGTGTGATTTCTGAAAACCGCAGAAACCCTAATTCAGGATTCTGGGACGGGAATTTGAATAATTACCCCCTCGAGCACGTGCCCAGTGGCTAAAACATTGCGCCACTTGGTGCCCCTTGACATTTTAAAGCGCAGCGTCAGAATATCGTATACAGCTGCCCTGCGGTCTCGCGACGTTGCTTGACGTCATTTTGGGTAACTGTAGTAAAGCACGAAATGTCACATCATTGCCTCAGAGTGACGTGAGGCTCATGTCCAGGGCTGCGTAAACAACATTCTCCCGCGTCAGTCCGCGCTTTTCATCAATAACCAATCGCAAAATAATAAACCTAACGACTGTACTTTTTATCGACGTAATTATCTAATATGCTGAAGTTTTGTTTATGCATAAAGTTATTTACTATTGTTATTTATGCCTGAATTAACTTTTCCTTTACCATAAACTTACTTTACAAATCTATTCTACAAAAATCCCCTTTGTTCATATCCATACTTCTTTGATTTTTTCCCACACTAAATCTTGCTACATAACTCGTTAAACAATTATCTTCATATTAACATTAATCCACACTCACGCATCATTCATATTGCTAAAACACATTTATAACATGTTAAGTACAAAAAAAGACATAATAACACTTTATGAAAATACACTCCTGGAAATGGAAAAAAGAACACATTGACACCGGTGTGTCAGACCCACCATACTTGCTCCGGACACTGCGAGAGGGCTGTACAAGCAATGATCACACGCACGGCACAGCGGACACACCAGGAACCGCGGTGTTGGCCGTCGAATGGCGCTAGCTGCGCAGCATTTGTGCACCGCCGCCGTCAGTGTCAGCCAGTTTGCCGTGGCATACGGAGCTCCATCGCAGTCTTTAACACTGGTAGCATGCCGCGACAGCGTGGACGTGAACCGTATGTGCAGTTGACGGACTTTGAGCGAGGGCGTATAGTGGGCATGCGGGAGGCCGGGTGGACGTACCGCCGAATTGCTCAACACGTGGGGCGTGAGGTCTCCACAGTACATCGATGTTGTCGCCAGTGGTCGGCGGAAGGTGCACGTGCCCGTCGACCTGGGACCGGACCGCAGCGACGTACGGATGCACGCCAAGACCGTAGGATCCTACGCTGTGCCGTAGGGGACCGCACCGCCACTTCCCAGCAAATTAGGGACACTGTTGCTCCTGGGGTATCGGCGAGGACCATTCGCAACCGTCTCCATGAAGCTAGGCTACGGTCCCGCACACTGTTAGGCCGTCTTCCGCTCACGCCCCAACATCGTGCAGCCCGCCTCCAGTGGTGTCGCGACAGGCGTGAATGGAGGGACGAATGGAGACGTGTCGTCTTCAGCGATGAGAGTCGCTTCCGCCTTGGTGCCAATGATGGTCGTATGCGTGTTTGGCGCCGTGCAGGTGAGCGCCACAATCAGGACTGCATACGACCGAGGCACACAGGGCCAACACCCGGCATCATGGTGTGGGGAGCGATCTCCTACACTGGCCGTACACCACTGATGATCGTCGAGGGGACACTGAATAGTGCACGGTACATCCAAACCGTCATCGAACCCATCGTTCTACCATTCCTAGACCGGCAAGGGAACTTGCTGTTCCAACAGGACAATGCACGTCCGCATGTATCCCGTGCCACCCAACGTGCTCTAGAAGGTGTAAGTCAACTACCCTGGCCAGCAAGATCTCCGGATCTGTCCCCCATTGAGCATGTTTGGGACAGGATGAAGCGTCGTCTCACGCGGTCTGCACGTCCAGCACGAACGCTGGTCCAACTGAGGCGCCAGGTGGAAATGGCATGGCAAGCCGTTCCACAGGACTACATCCAGCATCTCTACGATCGTCTCCATGGGAGAATAGCAGCCTGCATTGCTGCGAAAGGTGGATATACACTGTACTAGTGCCGACATTGTGCATGCTCTGTTGCCTGTGTCTATGTGCCTGTGGTTCTGTCAGTGTGATCATGTGATGTATCTGATCCCAGGAATGTGTCAATAAAGTTTCCCCTTCCTGGGACAATGAATTCACGGTGTTCTTATTTCAATTTCCAGGAGTGTAGTAGAACAGTTTATAAAAACATTCTATTACTTTAGTGCACTCTAGAGGGCACAATCGAAACTAAACCACAGTCCCCCTATCGAATATTGTACTCTATCGGCTGATACATAAACTACGTGCGCGTCCAGTGTCGCGTCACCATCTGTCACTCTCCAGCTCCGAGACACATCTCTCACTTAAACGCCTCCAAGGCAGGATCGTTATATGGCGCTACGCCTCAGGTGCAGTTACGGAATAATTGATGCGATATTCCTTGATGGCACGGTGACTACCGGACGGTAAGTGAAGGTTTTGGAAGGTGAATTCATCCCCATTATCCAATGTGACACTGATTTTGACAAGATGTGGTTCATGCAAGACAGAGCTCGACCCCATCGAAGCAGGAGAGCGTTTGATGTCCTGGAGGAGCTCTTTGGGACCACATTCTGGCTTTGGGGTACCCAGAGGCCACTGGCATGGGCCTCGATTGGCCGCTGCATTCTCCGGATCTGAACACATGCGACTCCTTCTTGTAGGGCTATATTAAAGACAAGGCGTACAGGAACAACCCCAAAACCATTGCTGAGCCGAAAACAGTAATTCAGGAGGTTATCGACAGCATCGATGTTCCGACGCTCTAGAGAGTGATGCAGACTTTAGCTCTCCGTCTGCCCCACATCATCACCAATGACGGCAGGCATATCGAACATGTCATAACCTAAATCTGAACATATGTAGTGACGTTTACATGTTGAATAATGCGTGTGTACGTCGTCGTTTGTAACTAATTTACGTTTATTCCATATAGTTCAATAAATGTCACTCTATGTGTGTAAGATATATTTCCAGGAAATAAAAATGATTTTTTTAAAATAATGAAGTACTTATTGTACAGATGAGTCTGATGTGTTATATATCAAGGCTATACTTTAAACACTTCAAAATCTTTGGTCTGTTAACTCGACTGAATGTGTGAAAAAAAAGTGATTACTTGCTTTCAGTAGCCCAATACATGCCGAAAATACATCGATATTGTTGATATACGGACAAAGAGTATCGATGAATGAATATCGATGTTGTCTGTACAAAATCCTGATAATTGCGAAGTATGGTTATCATTTTTTTCGGTTCTGCGCCTTCCTTAGTAAACCTCACATCACATCACCATCTATACTAACTGTTTGGGACTTCTGTTTCTTCAATTAAGCCCAGTGGTTTTCGGATCTCAGTGCGATTCAAGTCGCCTCACCTCACAAGGATTGTCAGTTGTTTAGTTTTATGATATGACAATGTTACCAACTGTACACAACTTAGAGGATATAAATTGAGTTTGCCTACGCCAGCAGTACAAAGACTGTCAGTTTTTACAGACAATTATCAAAGAAATAAAAAAAGAAGAGAAAAAGTGATAAATTTACCGAAAGCAACTTTGGATAAACGCCTTCAGTCATATTATTTTCGTGCTTTATTAAATCCACAATGCATTTCAGACCTTGCGGGTCCATCTTCTGATCCAAATAATCTAATACATAATTTACATTTGCTCTTGAGTGAAGTGAAATGGTTATTCCTATTACGAGAATATTATGTGTTAGATTTTGTATGTCGTGAATCAAGAGGGAAAATACGTGAGAAACAGCGGCAAAATAATCGAAAACTTACCGAACAAACAAGGAAGAACATTCTTAACCTTTCCAGGTCAGCATTCGCTATTTTATTCATTCTGTCATTCCACATCACGTTACTAAAGGCGCACATTTATTTTTCGTTATATCGTGTCACAATTTGCACGATAGTGTCCTGCAATGGGATCCAGAAAATTGGTGATGTGTGGCAGGATGTGCCGCTTACAGATCTTGCACAACAAACTGAAAACAGAATTCGGATGTACTTTGGATTACGTTGTCAACATTACATAATAAAGCTTTACTAATAATTTACAAAGTTCGTTCTTTCCATGTTCTCTGTCGAACTCTAACACTGACTGAGCGTATGGTACTAAAATTAATTTGCTAAATGTGACAGCACGGAACTGTATTCACCAATCACGGCGTTTCTTGAAAGAATACTAGGGGGTCCGTTTACATCAAATATTCGTTTGTTTCAGCTGAAATTCAGACTTTCTGTTAGGCCGCCGCACGTCGGATATGCAGGGCTTTCTGCCGCGCATCACAGCATGGGCTCCAGCGTCCGCCGATTACTGCGTCTGTGTCGAATGAACGGAGGGAGAACACGTTTCTTCCATTAAGAGTGACAGAATTCCCAGTCATCTGGAAACAAAGGTCACAGTGCAACAAACGACACTGTTTCCTCCAAACGACAACATTTATACAGAGTCCATGTACCACAGTCTACCGTATTTTCGTATTATTTAATTTTAATCCAGTTACAGTCTGTTAAAGCAAATTCTGGAAGCAGCTGTAAGGCCGCTTACTGAATCAACTTCTCTTATTATTTGATATAAAATTGGACGTCATTCGGTCTTTTTCTGCAACAACTGAATTCAAGTTTTAAATAGAATGTTTACGTGCGTGGTATCTATTCTTTCGAACATGTGCAAGAGAACAGACACCAAGCGAAATCCACAGCTTTGAAGGATATTATGTAAATTGAAAGAGTAAGGGGGAAAGGGAAGATATTATTAATAAAAGCTGCATCATGACTTTGTGCGGCATCAGCGTCGACGAGTGAAAATTAGTACTGCACTGGGATTCGAACACTGAGACTTCTGCTTATTAGGCAGTTGCATTAACAACTGTGCTACCCGGACATAGAACTTACCACAACTGTGTGGACTGTCTCTCCACGCCTCTCGGCCGATCCTCATTCCCACTAACGCCACCTATCCGGAGTCACAGTCGATGATGATGATGATGATTGGTTTGTGGCGCGTTCAACTGTGCGGCCATCAGCACCCGTACAAAGTCCTAAATTTTACACGGTTCAGTTTCTACACAATCCAATCTAGCCACTGTTACAAATGATGATGATGATGATGTTGATGAAATGATGACAAGAGCACAAACACCCAGTCCCTGGGCAGAGAAAATCCCCAACCGGGCCGGGAATGGAACCCGGGACCCCATGGTCCCACTCCATGTCCTCCATGATCACTACTTTGAGATTTCCACAGAAAGCCGGACGTAATTGTGCATGTGCACTGAATGTGGGGGATCCATTGCCCATCGAGGCGAATCAGTCATATGAATGCGCGGTGTCAGTTCTTTCGGACATGTGTGGATGCACAGTTCTATCCGACCCCCTGCGAGCATCTCAAAGTAGGAAATGAACAGGGACTGCACATAGGTGGCGTTAAGTGGGAATGTGGGTCGACCAAGGGTGTGCCAATATAGTCCGCACAGTTACGATACATACTGAGTTTGGGTACTACAGTGGTTTATGCAACTGCCTAGTAAACAGGAGATCCCGTGTTCGAATCCCGGTCTGGCACACATTTCCACTCGTCGCCGCTGATGCCGCACAACTTCCTGATGCCGCTGATATCAATATTCCCTTCCCTTCCCTCTTCTTTCCTTCTTCGGCCCTCCTCCTTCAATTTACATGATATTTCAAATATAACTTAAAATAATTTTTCCTGGACAACTGCTCCTATTCCATTGATGAATTTCCACTTAAAAACTGATAGCGAAAGAAAATAAACAAAAATAAAAACAACCTTGTCTTGAAGTGTAGTTGCATGATTAGGACTAAAATAATAATGCGATTCTTAATGTTAACACTAATTATTTGTACACATCCTGTAAACTGACTCGTTCCATATCATTTCGCTAAAAGAATCGTTCAGAAGATTAATGGAATATACAACTAATATACTTACATTTTTGGCAATGCAGTCTTGTAATTCTGAGGCCAATATTAAACAATTTTTTAATGAAAGCGATTGATTCTTGTGATTTGTAGTGCTTTGAATCCTGATATCATAATAAATAGTCATGCTCTTACAATTAATCCTCAACATTTCAAAAAATCAGTTTCAGTGACTTTACTGAGCTTAATGATGCAAAACTTTTCAAGTTTCTCTGCGAGAATTTCTCATCTGACGGAAGCGAAATCGAAAGATGATGTTTTGGATGGACCTAAAATTTGTAAATAGTTGGTCGACTCCAACTTCGTGTAGTAAACAACTGAGAGGGTGGACTGGATATCATTCAGGCAAATTGGTACTGAGTTCTAGAAAACAAAAAGGATCCACATCACGTTTCTGTGGTAGCCAACTTGATGGAAAAGTTCAGAAACTTAGGCTGTTTAACAAGCTTCAAGATTAACTTTTTTTTTACAGGATCTTCATTCATTTCTGAGCTTTTGTATATTTCAGTAAAACCTCTGCATGTATTTAAATTTAAGTTATTACACTCCTGGAAATTGAAATAAGAACACCGTGAATTCATTGTCCCAGGAAGGGGAAACTTTATTGACACATTCCTGGGGTCAGATACATCACATGATCACACTGACAGAACCACAGGCACATAGACACAGGCAACAGAGCATGCACAATGTCGGCACTAGTACAGTGTATATCCACCTTTCGCAGCAATGCAGGCTGCTATTCTCCCATGGAGACGATCGTAGAGATGCTGGATGTAGTCCTGTGGAACGGCTTGCCATGCCATTTCCACCTGGCGCCTCAGTTGGACCAGCGTTCGTGCTGGACGTGCAGACCGCATGAGACGACGCTTCATCCAGTCCCAAACATGCTCAATGGGGGACAGATCCGGAGATCTTGCTGGCCAGGGTAGTTGACTTACACCTTCTAGAGCACGTTGGGTGGCACGGGATACATGCGGACGTGCATTGTCCTGTTGGAACAGCAAGTTCCCTTGCCGGTCTAGGAATGGTAGAACGATGGGTTCGATGACGGTTTGGATGTACCGTGCACTATTCAGTGTCCCCTCGACGATCACCAGTGGTGTACGGCCAGTGTAGGAGATCGCTCCCCACACCATGATGCCGGGTGTTGGCCCTGTGTGCCTCGGTCGTATGCAGTCCTGATTGTGGCGCTCACCTGCACGGCGCCAAACACGCATACGACCATCATTGGCACCAAGGCAGAAGCGACTCTCATCGCTGAAGACGACACGTCTCCATTCGTCCCTTCATTCACGCCTGTCGCGACACCACTGGAGGCGGGCTGCACGATGTTGGGGCGTGAGCGGAAGACGGCCTAACGGTGTGCGGGACCGTAGCCCAGCTTCATGGAGACTGTTGCGAATGGTCCTCGCCGATACCCCAGGAGCAACAGTGTCCCTAATTTGCTGGGAAGTGGCGGTGCGGTCCCCTACGGCACAGCGTAGGATCCTACGGTCTTGGCGTGCATCCGTGCGTCGCTGCGGTCCGGTCCCAGGTCGACGGGCACGTGCACCTTCCGCCGACCACTGGCGACAACATCGATGTACTGTGGAGACCTCACGCCCCACGTGTTGAGCAATTCGGCGGTACGTCCACCCGGCCTCCTGCATGCCCACTATACGCCCTCGCTCAAAGTCCGTCAACTGCACATACGGTTCACGTCCACGCTGTCGCGGCATGCTACCAGTGTTAAAGACTGCGATGGAGCTCCGTATGCCACGGCAAACTGGCTGACACTGACGGCGGCGGTGCACAAATGCTGCGCAGCTAGCGCCATTCGACGGCCAACACCGCGGTTCCTGGTGTGTCCGCTGTGCCGTGCGTGTGATCATTGCTTGTACAGCCCTCTCGCAGTGTCCGGAGCAAGTATGGTGGGTCTGACACACCGGTGTCAATGTGTTCTTTTTTCCATTTCCAGGAGTGTATTTATTCCAGTTACATGAGATTTTTGTATTTGCTCAGTTATAACGATGTCACATCATGACAAAACTGTGGTTGATAGCAACTGTTGTATTCACAAATAACTTCGATGCCCAACATAATGATAGCAGAAAGTGAACTCCAGCCGCGATAAACACTGTGTCCGGGAGGCACAGGGTTGATGCAACTGCCTAGTAAGCAGGGTACCTCGGGTTCGAATCCCAGTCCGGCACACATTTTCAATAGTCGCCGCTTTTGCAGCACAAAGTCCTGACGCAGCTATTATCAATAATCTCTTTCATTTCATTTCATTTCCTTCCCCCCCTCACCCTCCTCCTTCAATTTACGTAATATGTATCACAGCTCCGGATTCTGCATGGTGTCTGTTCTTTCAGAAATGTCCTAATGAATAGATATCACATATTCGTACATTATATTTAAAACTTGAGTTTAGTTGTTGGAAGTTGATTTTCTTTACCTTTCTGTGGCACAGTAAGTGGACTTAGACCAGCTACTAGGATTTACTTAAACAGGTTGCAACTGGATTAAAGTTAAATATTACGAAAATTCGGTAGACTGTGTTACATGGACTCTGCATAACTTGCACACTTAGCACAGTCATGGCACAGGGCGTTATAAGGGTGGTCCATTGATAGTGACCGGGCCAAATATCTCACGAAATAAGCGTCAAACGAAAAACTACAAAGAACGAAACTTGTCTAGCTTGAAGGTGGTAACCAGATGGCGCTATGGTTGGTCCGCTAGATGGCGCTGCCATTGGTCAAACGGATATCAACTGCGTTTTTTTAAATAGGAACCCCCATTTTTTATCACATATTCGTGTAGTACGTAAAGAAATATGAATGTTTTAGTTGGACCACTTTTTTCGCTCAGTGATAGATGGCGCTGTAATAGTCCCAGCCGTATAAGTACGTGATACCATGTAACAGTCCGCCAGTGCGGACGGTATTTGCTTCGTGATACATTACTCGTGTTAAAATGGACCGTTTACCAATTGCGGAAAAGGTCGATATCGTATTGATGTATGGCTATTGTGACAAAATTGTGCTATGTATGCTGCTCGGTATCCTGGACGACATCATCCAAGTGTCCGGACCGTTCGCCGGATGGTTACGTTATTTAAGGAAACAGGAAGTGTTCAGCCACATGCGAAACGTCAACCACGACCTGCAACAAATGATGATGCCCAAGTAGGTGTTTTAGCTGCTGTCGCGGCTAATCCGCACATCAGTAGCAGACAAACTGCACGAGAATCTGGAATCTCAAAAACGTCGGTGTTGAGAATGCTACATAAACATCGATTGTACCCGTACCATATTTCTATGAACCAGGAATTGCATGGCGACGACTTTGAACGTCGTGTACAGTTCTGCCACTGGACACAAGAGAAATTACGGGACGATGACAGATTTTTTGCACGCGTTCTATTTAGCGACGAAGCGTCATTCGCCAACAGCGGTAACGTAAACCGGCATAATATGCACTATTGGGCAACGGAAAATTCACGATGGCTGCGACAAATGGAACATCAGCGACCTTGGCGGGTTAATGTATGGTGCAGCATTATGAGAGGAAGGATAATTGGCCCCCATTTTATCGATGGCAATTTAAATGGTGCAATGTATGCTGATTTCCTATGTAATGTTCTACCGACGTTACTACAAGATGTTTCACTGCATGACAGAATGGCGATGTACTTCCAACATGATGGATGTCCATCACATAGCTCGCGTGCAGTTGAAGCGATATTGAATAGCATATTTCATGACAGGTGGATTGGCCCGCACGTTCACCGGATCTGACGTCCCCGGATTTCTTTCTGTTGGGAAAGCTGACGGATATTTGCTATCGTGATCCGCCGACAACGCCTGACAACATGCGTCAGCGCATTGTCAATGCATGTGCGAACATTACGGAAGGCGAACTACCCGCTGTTGAGAGGAATGTCGTTACACGTATTGGCAAATGCATTGAGGTTGACGGACATCATTTTGAGCATTTATTGCATTACTGTGGTATCTACAGGTAATCACGCTGTAACAGCATGCGTTCTCAGAAATGATAAGTTCACAAAGGTACATGTATCACATAGGAACAACCGAAATAAAATGTTCAAACATACGTACGTTCTGTATTTTAATTTTAAAAATTCTACATGTTACTAACTGTTCGTCTAAAATGGTGAGCCATATGTTTGTGACTATTACAGCGCCATCTATCACAAAGCGAAAAAACTGGTCCAACTAAAACATTCATATTTCTTTACATACTACACGAATATGTAATAAAAATGGGGTTACTATTTAAAAAAACGCAGTTGATATCCTTTTGATCTATGGCAGCGCCATATAGCGGGCCAACCATAGCGCCATCTGGTTTCCCCCTTCAAGCTAGACAAGTTTCATTCTTTGTAGTTTTTTCGTTTGACGCTTATTTCGTGAGATATTTGGCCCAGTCACGATCAACGGACCACCCTGTATATGGTGTCATGCGTATAAGTACAGATATATCTACTGGTGACTGAGGACGGTGTACTGAGCAACATTACACCAGCATTTACGTCATTTGCAGACTAGTAATTATAGCTATTAGAAATCGCATGTTTTTAGGTTGGGTAGTTCCGTACACATGCCACAAGCAGGCCATTAATATGTATTTTCCCCTGGGCAGCAGGTCAGGTTCTGAAGTGTGGACCCACTGACGCAAAACGGTTAGTCTATACTGACAGGCGTAGTCCACTTAAAGGTGCAGTTACGACCAAGCAGAAAACATAAGGTCGTAAGGTTTTGAATGTGTTTGTGGGAAGACTGTCCGATGCACAGAAAAAACAACCAAAGCACTGATGTGTGTACATATTAAGGTACCATATATACCAATATCTACACTTAAACCCGTTTCACCCTGTAACTAAAACAGAATAATTGCGACAATATGTGAGAAACAAGAACAGTCATTTAATAAAACAATATACATCAAAGTACATTCAGATTTTAGTTTGTGAGAAGGTGTGACACTGATGTGAAAAATTGTTTCAGATGGCCCTGAGCGCCGGCCGCGGTGGTCTAGCGGTTCTGGCGCTGCAGTCCGGAACCGCAGGACTGCTACGGTCGCAGGTTCGAATCCTGCCTCGGGCATGAGTGTGTGTGATGTCCTTAGGTTAGTTAGGTTTAAGTAGTTCTAAGTTCTCGGGAACTTACGACCTAAGATGTTGAGTCCCATAGTGCTCAGAGCCATTTGAACCATTTTTTGGCTCTGAGCACTATGGGACTTAACATCTGAGGTCATCAGTCCCCTAGACTTAGAACAACTTAAACCTAACTAACCTAAGGACATCACACACGTCCATGCCCGAGGCAGGATTCGAACCTGCGACCGGAGCGGTCACGCGGTTCCAGACTGAAGCGCCTAGAACCGCTCGGCCACACCGGCCGGCCACTGATGTGAAGATCTGCACCTAATCATAAAAAGCATACTAGATGATAACTAACAATCTAATTGTAGTTCTTTTTGGACTGCAGCTGGAGAGTTTCTGTCTTGCAACAGATCAGCACTTTGACTATCACGTCGACCAATCTTCGACACTCAACGCTAGCTGTCTGATGACTGGAAGTGGGCGGCAACTGATGACTGCAGATGATAATTGTCCGATTACTGTAGGCCACAATAGGTATTTGGAGCTGTAGGCAAGTGGAACTGTTGAGAACTGGAACAGGCCGAGTGTCGGCGTGCGGCCGCTTAAATATTGTTGTCAGCTTATTGTTGCAGGCACATTAAATAGTTCCAAGCTCCAGCGCTCTCTACATCTACATCTACGTGATTACTCTGCTATTCACAATAAAGTGTCTGGCAGAGGGTTCAATGAACCACCTTCATGCTGTCTTTCTACCGTTCCACTCTCGAACGGCACGCGGGAAAACGAGTACTTAAATTTTTCTGTGTGAGCCCTAATTTCTCTTATTTTATTGTGATGATCATTTCTCCCTATGTAGGTGGGTGCCAACAGAATGTTTTAGCAATCGGAGAAGAAAACTGGTGATTGAAATTTCATGAGTAGATCCCGTCGCAACGAAAAACGCCTTTGTTTTAATGATTGCCACTCCAATTCACGTATTATGTCTGTGGCACTATCTCTCCTATTTCGCGATAATACAAAACGAGCTGCCCTTCTTTGTACTTTTTCGATGTCATCCGTCAGTCCTACCTGATGCGGACCCCACACCGCACAGCAATACTCCAGAATAGGGCGGACAAGCGTAGTGTAAGCAGTCTCTTTGGTAGACTTGTTGCACCTTCTAAGTGTTCTGCCAATGAATTGCAGTCTTTGGTTTGCTCTACCCGCAATATTATCTATATGATCGTTCCAATTTAGGTTGTTTGTAATTGTAATCCCTAGGTATTTAGTAAAATTTACAGCTCTCAGATTTGTGTGACTTATCGCGTAATCGAAATTAGTACTCATGTGAATAACTTCACGCTTTTCTTTATTCAGAGTCAATTGCCACTTTTCGCACCATACAGATATCTTATTTAAACCATTTTGCAAGTCGTTTTGGTCTTCTGATGACTTTACAAGACGGCAGGCGTACGTGAGTATTGGCAGACGAATGGGCATTTTGGATGTCTTGAAGCGGACGCATAAAACCGTTCCTGGTATGTGTACCGTAGAGGAGACTTTTCACCACACCATGTGTGGCACCAAGCTGAGACTGCATGAAGGGTGGCGCCCTCCATAAAGTCCAACGCTGCGTATCGCGTCTGGCAGAGACATAGCAGAAACAAAAGGAGATCAGGTGCTCACTCAGCGCCCAGAAAACCGAGAGATTTAGCTGTTACCCAACGGAAAGTAACCAAAAAACATTGTTCTATTGGCTTATGTTATTGATTTCTCTCTTTCTCTATTAATTTTGGACTATCTGATAAATGTTCTGTAACGGATTATCTGTCTCAGAGCTAAGATTGATAGAATTTTCTTTGCGCCTTGATTTGGATATTTCAAAGATGAGATATGGTAAGAGGACAGGAAAGGTGATTAAGAATGGGTGTAACAATCGTGATTTTATTTCATTGCTGATACGTCTTGTGGTAACAAAAGGATTAGAGCGAAAAAAAAAGCATCGACGAAACTTCTACGAAACATTGAAATGTCGTTTAGTAAAGTCTAACGCCGCGTTTTCTTACACTGATTATCCGTTTCGTTCAAGTACGAAACGTTTTTAGAACACAGAAGTTGTAAAGCAATTCATGAACAAATTCTAACTCTCTCCCTGAGAGAGGATGAGTACGACTCTGATTCAGAGCGTAAGAGTTTATTGAGTCTGAACTAACACAGGGCTCTCGAGTTTCAGTAGAATGAGTTGGTCAAAATATTGTAATACTTCCACAGAGTCACTTGGTCGAAAATAAAGGTCTTTATATTGGTTCAATTTACCTGGAAAGATATCGAGCTCATACTAAATTCGCGCTCTTCTGCAGTTATGACATGATAAAGCGTCTTTGTATCTGGTACATACACACTTCGCTTGAAACCATAGAATTGTGTTTTCCAAAACGCTGCATCCTAAGTTTACCAGAGTTATCTGCATTAAAGAAGCCACAGCATTTTGCACAGTTGCTGTCAGTATCGCCTGTCTGAACTACGACTATTCTTAGTAGCAAATTTCAATGCAAGCTCCCTTCGTCTGTGACAGTCCATGCAAAGCTTTTCGACTTGACACCAAAAGACGGTGGACTAACATGCCTTTCGATTGTTATGCTAGATAAATGCCTTTACCACTTTACCTATCGTCTGAAGTTCCTGGGATCAGTCTATAACGCAAAGAGTTTTTGGTATGCTGGATCGTTTCGCAGCTACAGCAAGTAGCATCCCATTTTATTTGACGTATCTTATCGTTACAACACCTTACACATTTCACTGCACAAGAATATGCTTGAATATCCTGATTCTTGTATTTGCTAGGTATTTCAAGCCTAAAATTGTTGTATTCACCAAATGCACTTGGCGTCAAATATAAATGATGGGAAGAGGACCTCTTACCGCCGAAAGTAGTTGCTGATATGAGGTGGCTTGCTTGCACACACCAACTATACAGCCTCGTCAGAGCCGAATACGTTTAGGCAACAGCCAAACAAACACAGGTTAGCAACAATTTGCATTAACTTATTAAAAGAAATGTTATAGTACTTAACTTTAGTATGAAGGTGGTGCGTGACAAATGTTAAAGTTCACTTGCACTGATCTGACTTTAACTCTGATCTTTAACCCTGTGGATGGCTGTATCTCATATCTCTGGAGAACAGAGAGAGGATTGATTTGATTTGTGGTACGCCCCTGTGGGACCAAACTGCTGAGGTCGTCGGTCCCTAGACTTACACACTACTTAATCTCTCCTCCCGAACAGGCCATGAAGGCCCAAAGGCACCGACCGGCCACCGTGTCATCCTCAGCCCAGAGGCGTCACTGGATTCGGATATATGGAGGGGCATGTGGTCAGCACACCGCTCTCCCAGCCGTATGTCAGTTTCCGAGACCGGAGCCGCTACTTCTCAATCAAGTAGCTCCTCAGTTTGCTTCACAATGTCTGAGTGCATCCCGCTTGCCAACAGCGCTCGGCAGACCGGATGGTCACCCATCCAAGTGCTAGCCCAGCTCGACAGCGCTTAACTTCGGTGATCTGACGGGAACCGGTGTTACCACTGCGGCAAGGCCGTTGGCACAACTTAATCTAACTTACACTAACTTACGCTAAGGACAACACCCACACCCATGCCCGAGGGAGGACTCAAACCTTCGAGGGGTGGGGGGGGGGGGGGGGATGGAGGGGGAGGGAGCCGCGCGAACTGTGGCAAGACGCGATAGACCGCGCGGGTACCCCTGCGGCACAGAGAGAGGAGAAAAGTAGAGAATATATTGTAAGGGAGAATTCAGTACGTGTCGGGATCACCCGCATATGCACAGTCGAGACTTCCCTAAATTAAAACATTCCCCAACTAAAGACTTTTTCTGCAAGTCACAAACTTGTCCCTGTTTTTCATATGGTAATCGCTATTACTGACTTCCAAATAATTCACAGAGCACCCGTCGATCGGAAAATACTGCAGACTCTGATCTTATAACACGATAATTTATTTACGAAATACTCTTTTTTGCCTGCTTAAGTTGCATCTACTCACCTACACTTGTTAATTTCATGAACGCTCTAAGGCCGTAAACGACACATCACGAAGGAATTGTGGAAATTAGTCATTAATTGATATTCATACAGGTATTGATAGAAAATGCAGGATTGTTAACTTGGGCGGCCAGTGGATCAATGTGTCACGATGCAGCGCTGTTTCACCCCACAGCTGGTAAGGCTAACAAACATGGGACACGCCGATACCAGGTCATAAATTCCTTGAACTCAGTTGGACAGTAACTATGCCTCGCAAACAGTCGTGAGAACAATATACGCAGGTGTTAACATTTGAGAGAGGACCTATAGTTGGGCTCAAGGAAGCAGGTTGAATTAATTGGTGTACCACCCGACATTTGAATAGGGTCAATGCCACTACTCGACGACGTTGGCAGGAATGGGTTTTTCGCAGGAATGGGTGAACCATGATCGAACACAACGTCAAGATGGAAGCAGTCCAACTGGAGAGGCTACAGAACGTGAGGATCGAGCCGTTGTCAGAGAGGCACTCAAAGCGCCGGATTTATCATTATCATCGAACCAACGTGCAACTGATGCTTCATTATCAACAAGGACCATTAATGGGCAGCTCACAGGAAGGAAATTCAATAAAGGAAAAAAAAAAAGGAATTCCCGATGTGCGGTGTCCAAGTTCATCGAAAGTTTTTCTGAAGGAAGGCACATAGATGCAATCTTTCACAAACCTGCACCAAAAAAGTCGCATAGCCTGTGATCTTGGAGATCAATAATGCAATGCGATATTCGAATACACCCCTTACGACCAATTCATAGTTGAAGCAGCTCAGTGTTAAGAAATGCTCTTACATGCAGGCACCAGTGCGGTTGAGTACCGTCCGGTTGATATTTGAAATTTAAGGCAAGTTCTCGCAACCGTGGAAAAAATAGGATCTCCAACATATCTAGGTACGTGATTTCTGTACCCTTCATTTCTACAAAAAAGATGGTTGCCTTAAATGTCTTCTCAGGAAACGGTGCAAAACATACGAAGCTTTGGGATGTGTCTCTCTCGTGGTCGACTATGATAGGTCTCCGTTATTGTCCCAATATTCACACATTTTCAAACTTCACTTTCCAGTCGAATGAAACAAAGTCTCGTCACTGAAAACTAAGCCTGGGAGGAAATAATTATCTTCCATTGCTACGCCCTGAACGAATTCAGCAAACTCTACACGTTGTTGTTTATCGTGGTAATGAAGGCGTCCATTGGGCCAACTACTACTGATATCTGTACACCAGCAACCCCTTTTGCCTTGGTGTCGGGCACATCCGGCCTGGCATTTACTGAATAGAGTGGAATTGTCTTCTGTGACGAGTTCCGCTCCTAACTGAGCTCTGACGATCAGCGAAGACGTGTGTGGAGACACCTCGGGCAGTGGTCCCCCATACGGCATTACAATCAAGAGTGATGATGTGAGGTGCCATTTTATTTCATAGGAGAATCCCTTTGGTAGTCATCTGTAGCACCCTTAGAGTACAGCAGTATGTCGACGATACTCTACGCCCCGTTTTGTTGTCCTTCATGGAAAGCTACCATGGGTTAACGTTTCAGGAAGACAACGTCCGCTCGCACACGGCGAGGGTTTCTACTGCTCGTATCCGTGCTTATCAAACCCCTTGCCACTGTCAGGAAGGTCACCAGATCTCTCCTTTGTTGCATTATGGGCATGGTTTTCGATCAGTTCAGGATTTTGACAGCGTAACGCCCCAACTGGACTGAATTTGGCACAATATTCCTCATGACGGCCTAGTATCAATGCCAAGCCGAATAATTGCTAGCATAAGGACCAGTTGACTTGTTCAATTTGTGAAGCTCTTTCTCCTGAATAAATCATACAATTTTTCTGAAACTGTAATTAACTGTATGTCTGTACATGTGCGTCATCTACCGATTTCCGTCCCATTTGGATAATTCCTTCGAGATGTTTCGTGTCTTTTTGTCTTAGAGTGTACTTGAACTTGGGGTATGTTTTAATCTACGGATCGAAAACAGTGGAGGGGAAAGGAAAAGAATTCAGGAGGAGAGAATGGAGTCAAGGAGTGGGTAGGTGGAGAAAAAACATAATGGAAGGGGGGAAGGGAGCCCAGGAAAAGGACAGAGGGAGGGACAGGAAGGAAAGGATCAAAGCTGATAGGATGAATAAATGGAGGGAGAGAGGGCATCATCTAGGAGGGGGAGTTGATGGAAGCCACCTTGGGAAAGGAGATGAAGGGTGTAAAGGTGGAAGGTAGGGAGGACACAGTGGTGAAGGTGTGGCAGTAGGCAGAGGTTGGAGAGGAGATTAGCAACCAGGGGATGAGGGGGGATCAAATCAGGGGGAGGTGTAGAGGACATGGATATGTTCTAGGAAAAGGAGCAGATGGGGGAAAGGAATCAGGTCATAGAGGAGCCGCGTGTGGGATGGCAGGCATATACGAAAGGCGAGGCAGAGTGTATGGTACTCGAGGATCTAGAGGGACTTATAGAATGTGTGGAGAGGAGGTGGGGGGGGGGTGGAGATCCAGGTGGGACTGGCATAGCAGAGGATGGGACAGATCAAGGATTTGTAGGTGTGGAGGATGGTAGAGGGTTTCAACCTCCTGTACGGCCAGAGAGGAGTTTCCTTTAACGGAGACGATTGTGAGCTTTGCATTGGATAGAGCGCAGATGAAGGATCCAGGTGAGGTGACGGTCAATGGTGAGTGCAAGGCAGGTGAGGGTAGGGGAAGGGCGGACAGGATGGGCGCATATGGAAAGGGAAAAATCAAGGAGCCGGAAGGAGCGACTGGTACGACGTACGATGATTACCTGGGTCTTGGAAGGATTTATTTTGAGGAGCCACTGGTTACACCATGTGGCAAAAAGGTGAAGGTGAGTCTGGAGAAGGTGTTGAGACCGTTGAAGGGTATGAGCGAGGGCAAGAAAGGCGGTGTCATCAGCATACTGCAGGAGGTGGACCAGAGGGAGGGGGGGGGGGAGAGGGGTTGGAGCAAGGGAGAGGACAGAGCCCTGGGGCACAACCGTAGAGGGTTAGAAGGTGCGGGAATTGGCGTTATGCATGGTAACGTAGGAGGGGTGGCGGGAGAGGAAGGAGGCAATTAGATGGACATAGTTGACAGGAAGGGCGTAAGTCTGGAGCTTAAACAGGAGACCGGGATGCCATACATGGTCGTAGGCCAGCACAGTGGTAGTTTTTTTTCCTTTATTGAGTTTCGATTCCCCCTAAAGGGGGCGGGCTGGCAGCAGCTTATTATGCCGCTCTTCAGCCTACAGAATTTGCTTTAAAAAGATGAAGATAAGAAAAAATAATAACAGTTGGCGATAAAATCGGTGACTTACAGGTAAAATGGCAGAAAATGCTGGAGCTTAAAACATAAAACACAGGGTTGATGATGCTAATAAAATACACAGGAAGCAGAAAAATAATAGACAGACAATTAAAAAACACAGCGACAGTCTGGGTTCTGTTCGCAAGAGATATAAAATGCACACCCAGCGAAAGCATGATTTCCGTTCGCAACGCTGTGGAAAGAAGCACAACACTGAAGACTCACTTAAACACTGCACGGAAAAGTTGGCACAAATATGACATACCACACCCGAGAGCAGGTGGGGGAAACTGGTCAGATGACGGGAAAAAAAGGGGGGGAAGGAGAGGAAAAGTGAATTGGGGGGAGGGGGGGGGGAAGGAGCCAATGGAAGAGGAGGATCCAGAAGAGGGGTGGGGGGTGCTGAGCAGACGTGCCAGGGAGTGGGGAAGGCAGAGGAGGGGAGTACAAAAGGACTCGGGGGGGGGGGGTGAGAAGGGAGAGGGTAGGCAGGGAGAAAACACAGGATGGAAGGGGGGAGGAAGAGGGAGGATGGAGGAAAGGATGGGGGTGAGGATCAGAGTTGATAGGAGGGATAAATAGAGGGAGAGAGGGCACCATCCAGGAGGGGGAGTTGATGGAAGCCACCTTGGGAAAGGAGATGTAGGGTGTAGAGATGGAGGGTAGGGGGGATACAACAGTGAAGACATGGCAGGGGGCAGGGATGGGAGAGGAGAGGAGCAACCAGGGGGTCAGGGGGTTCAAGGCGGCGGGAGGTGTAGAGGATGCGGATATGTTCGAGGAAGAGGAGCAGATGGGGGAAACAGTGGGAATAGCGAATATAGTATTTCCATACATGCTTACTAAAGTATGGGACGAGTTTGACTATCGTATGGGCGTTAGTCGTGTGCCAGCTGGAAAGCGCAGTGAACATTTATAAATAATAACTTTAATTCTAAACGTAACTGTAAAAAGTCTCTCCAAGACGTTATGTGCTTCGTTGTGAAAGTCCTACACATAAGTTCAAATTCATGCCTTGTGAAATCGTGTACATTGTCACATGCAGTACACAGCTGTAGTCACAGAGGGCACCATTAACTACTCAGTCTCCAGGCGTAGCATCACAAATTATGTTCAGTAATCACATAGGTGGCGCACTATACTAACGCCACAAGGCATTAAAGTAGTCCCCGTCCATCCACTGACAGCTGTGTCTGCTGTTACAGAAAGAGCTGTAACCAGGGCCTGCTTCCTACATCCGCCAAACAGAGCGCAAATGACGATTCTTCCGCAGATCGCGCAACTTCACTCGACAAGTTACCGGTTAGTTACCAATCAGTTGCTGCAGGTGATCAGTTACCAGCCAGTTCCAGTTAGCTACAGATTGTCCACAATAAGTTGATGACTTCACTAGTGCTACCAGAAGCGAAGAATGTCGGCAGTAGTTGAAAGATATTTGTCTCCGAGCACTGCCAACATTAAGCTGCTCCTATACAAGATTTATCAGTGTACACATTTCAAGGCACAAAACACGTGTAACGGGATTGGCACTGCTGCACGCTGCCGATGCTGCCTTCGCCTCGCCGCTCCTCTCCTCTCAGTAGTCCTAATGCACGGGGCAAGGCACACCTCCTGCCGTTCCCGAGAGTCACCACGCGAATCGTCAACTTGTCGTGGACAAGATGAACAGTTGTTCCCCGCAGCTGTCAACGAGCGGTCGCTGAACAGTCATCGCCAAGTGTCAAGGTATCATTATTTGAACCTAATCTATGAACTGTCTATAGCAGTCCAGACTGAGCTATTACACAGTTAGTCATCACTGAGACTAGGTTCAGAAAACTCTACTACAGTTCATCACTAGAGTTGCGCTGTACCAAAACTACAGCTCGATAGTTTTGATACACTGCCTAAATGATATAAAGAAGGATAAGATTACCGAGATTATTGGTAGAATTGATAGGAAAATAAGCGTAAATGAATTTGTAAGAAAGGAAATAGGAGCCAACGGACTTCTCTTCTTTTTGTTTGTTTGTTTGGTTGTTTGTTTCGCATATATTTAGAACCGCACATCATTCGATGTTAGCACATTGTGTATTTTATATCCTTACAGAATATAAATTACATTTTACAGGTAATAAAAAATTAGTTGATGTAACTTCTGCGCTTCTACATAACAAAAGCAATTACTTTCAATGCAAGTGCAGTTTACATGCACGAAAGTACAAAAACGCAATTAATTTTTGTTTTTGTTTTCTCTCAATAGAACGTTCATCATCACGATCGAAGGAAGAGTTTCCCGATATTATTGATAAATGCGAAAGTTGTTTATGAAAAACAGAAACATTTTCTATATAAGCTTGATGAAGTATTGAAGCGATGTTTGATAAGTTTCTGTTTGGCATGTTCTTCATTATTTTACCCTTTTGTTGAGGAAATTTCGTTTCCTAGCGCTTTATGATAAATTTGTATTATTTTCTTCATTTTTACTACAACATCCCTCTGTTTCACGTTACAAATCAACAATTTTCGAATAAAACCTGAATTAAACATTGACAGTTCCAATTTACTATAAATACTGTTTATTCTTAAGTAACAGGCAGGAGGATAATTATATAGGACTGTTGTGTTATGTAGGTTACCCAACTGTTTATGTATCCTCACTCAGTTTCTAGACAGTTCATCGCTTCTGGTTCTTAGGGACATCCGGTACGGCACTGATCGCATGTGTAAAGAAAGCGACTGTTATAAGGTAACGCCTGATAGGTATGCAACACACCCAACATACAAGTTCTGTAGGTATGACCTTAACTGAAAACTACTGTAGTCTTCGCTACTTATAGTGGTCTACGGATGCCTACAGTAGCTTTAAAACCCTATTCATTGCTCTACATTGAGTGTTTATCATGCACTTTATTTTAATAAATTATTGTTAATGATTTCGTATTGTACTGCTGTCCCATTTGTTGTAGTAGTATTCACCCTGTGACGAGATCAGTTGCAAGCATGCAAGCACATCATCTTAATAGAGCAACTACTTTTCTTTGGTAGGAGGTTCGCTTCCTACTATCTTTCGTATTGGGCAGCAGATTTATTTCGCGAAGGTAATAAATGTCGTGTGTGATGTAGTGCCAGTTCTTCCCACCAGACGGACTATTGTACATACAATGAAGTGTCACGTGATGCAGTTCCACTTCCTTCCACCAGAGGCTCTGTTATCCGTGGTGCGATTTCTTGATAGTGTCGAGATCTCCCAAATGTCGAATCTTCTCTGAACGACCGTCTTCCGTGGTGCAAGTGAGATTTCCTCTCAGGAATGACCTCAGTGTGAGCGTGGTAACCGAGAAGCGGCAGAGCGGTGGCAGGAAGCGTCGCGAAGTGCACCAAATCTGTGCGGCGGGTCCGCAAAAACTTGGCGAGCCAGCTGCTCGGGGCAGCACGCCGCCCTGCCAACCGTTTGTTTTGACGGCGGAGAGGCGCGCAAAAAGCTGACGCCGCCCCACTTGGGTTAACGCGTCGCATGCTAGCAGACTCCCAGGCAGCACGGGACGAACGTCACCGCTGCGTACATCACTCTTTCCATCCCTCTTCGCCCTACGCATACCTAATGCTCACAGCCTCATCAGTAATCTGTAATACCCCATTTATCTCCCACTGCAGACTTCCCCACAATAACATTTGCATAACAATCTGCGATCGACGCCTTTAAAAACACCTTGTTTTCTGTTTCATACATAACTGTGTGAAGTCGGGACCTGTATCCACTGACTTGGCGCAAGTCGAGCACCGTACGACCCCAGCGCACTATCCTGACTAAACCATCCAGTTCCTGATCTACTGCAGGTTAAACTTTCTATAGCGTCACAGTAGTGGGACCCAAGCGTCACTAAAACCGAAGACAGAAGGGAACAGCACAACGCTGCTCAAGTAAGAGTATAGACTCAATTAAACAGATGTATCTGTATTGCTCTCGGGTGTCCAGCCGAGTGCAAGCATTTACAAAACACGACATTTCGACACCGTAGCTTGCCTTCAGGTATAATATGTAGAATGAGTATCATTATTTACTACACACTGACGCTTTCACACCCCTACTATACGGCAGCACGTTATGCCAGCGAGATGACTTCCAGTAGTCTGAGCTCTGAGAACCTCGCTTTACTGAGAGTGAAGCCACCATCGCTGTTGATCATGCCATCAGTAGCTCGTATCTCAACAACCTCGAATACAACACAGTCCCAAAACTACAAGGTCTGTGTCAAGCACTTTTATTCGTTTATATTTCACTGAGTCCTCGGTAACTATGCAGTGTTCCACAACCGCAGATTTTGTTGTTTGGCTGAGTTCAGCATTTTTCCTCTGCTTCTGGCACCTTTTTTCGGCTGTTATCACAGTATGGCCGATGTATACCTCACCGCATTTGCATGGAGTACGATAGACAGCCGCTTTATGGACCTGCTAATCACCTTTCACCGTAGCTAAAAATGACGGGCAAAAATATGGAAAAAAACAACACATTACCATGACTAATACGGCACAGGAAAAGCGCTGGCCTTCAAAACACCTTGCAGACTTCTCCTAACGCTTAAATATAGGTCCTGTACGGTTTTAAGTGGAATCTTTTGCCATTCTACCTACAAAATAGGGGCATTTTCAGGTAACAATGATGGAGGTGGCTACCGGTCACACACCCTTCCTCCGAAATGGACCACAAAGCCTTGATAATATTAACATCTGGTGACTATGGTGCCCAAGGAAGATGCGGAACTTATTCCCCGTGCTCACAAAATCAGTCTTCGACGACGCGGTCTGTGTGAACAGGGGCCCTCTCATCTTCGAACGCGGTTTCACCATTGGGCAAAAAATAGAAATTATCCAGTGGAATGGTCTTTGTCATTCAAAGTAGCCATACAGCTCATAAAATGTGGCTGTTCAAATAATCATTGACCCTCAGCATGTTTTCTCTTGGGACGTAAAGTAGGCCAGAACATGGAAATAGTGTGAAAGATGACACATTCCACCAAATTACTTTCTTTCTTGCCTCCCTAGTCCGCATTTTACGGCTTCGGCTCCAAGTTTTCCTGTTCGGGTATTTGCACCACTAATGAGAGGTTTTGGAATTCCAGCTGGCCCTGCAATTTCCAGCTTATGGAGCTACATTCATGTTGTTTGAGTGTCGACAGGTTTCGCGAGTGCGTCGGTCAGTCCTGCAGTGACTTTTGCAGCTGTCGTCCTCTTATGTTTCGCCGCAATCCTGTTGCGGATTTGGACAGGTGACGTTCATGTTCAAATATAACAGCGCAACCTGCAGGCTTGGCTATAGTCTGCATTTATGTTCATTCATTTCTCATGGTGTTTCCACATTTTTGTCCGCCCCCTGAAAGAGTGCGGACGTCCTCGTAGGTGCACAGAAAACACATTTAATGACACGGCAAGCCAGGATTCTACCGATTTTGTTCGGTACTTTGCCGGCGTACAACAAATACGCCGTTGTCTTATCCTTTTCGTCGTCTTCTGTTTGCTGGATCTGTACTGTCTACTAGAGAGCACGCTGGATTTTCACCTCGCTGTATCCGTTCCCTTTGAATTCTTCCTTAAGGTAGCTGAGCTCCCTTATAAGCTTCCTTCGATCGATGTTCCACCAGCCCTATGGACCAGTGTACGTACCATACCCTCACACTGTGAGTCGTGATAGCAGCTGAAGGCGTGCTGGCATAGCAAATAGTTGATTCTTCGGGAAATCTGAAGATGGCACGGATATATTGTTTCGGAAACAACTGTAATACTAACTTACAAAAAGGATCACAAAAATGTTCAAATGTGTGTGAAATCTTATGGGACTTAACTGCTAAGGTCATCAGTCCCTAAGCTTACACACTGTTTAACCTAAATTATCCTAAGGACAAACACACACACACACACACACACACACACACACACACACACACACACACACACACACATGCCCGAGGGAGGACTCGAACCTCCGCCGAGACCTGCCGCGCAGTCCATGACTGCAGGTCCTAGACCGCTCGGCTAATCCCACGCGGCGAAGGATCACACACTGCGTAAATTAGAAAGTACTGAAATGAGAGGCGAAAGTGCTGTTACCACATAGAATTAACAATTAAGGGGCCGGCAGACAGCGTTCGGTCCATAAGGACAAACCACGCACAAGAAATCATGGAAAATAAATGAATATAGACATCAGACATGAAAATGGGGGCGAGCGGGCAATACAGCGCCAATTAGCTAGCGGCTTCTTAGAAGCATCTGTGGTCCTCATGCGGTGGTAAATGCGAGCTACCATTGCATTTCCCAAGCATCTAATTGTTGCGTCTAGCCAGAAACAATATTGTAAACCCTTTAGCTAAACAAAACCGGCAGCCATTCCTAAACATCTGAGGCTTTAGGCATTTGGATAAACTACTGCAACATGGCGCCTAAGCTGTATGTCCATGTGACGTGGGAGCTGACTTTACTAAGTGCAGAATATGCGTTAGTATTTAGTGCTATTTGAATGCCCGGCCCGCAAAGAAAACAGTCGACTGTGCAGAGATGAGCTACTTTTTAAAGCCAACGTAACTGAGTTCATTTTTACAGCTTTGTAGAGATTGCTCTGACTCGTTAGAATACAAGATACTGACGTCTCTTAACGACTGAAACTGCATCTCCACCAATATACAACAAGGAATTACTCTTAATGGAGCTGTATAACGAAATGGAATAACGATGCGCAAGAATTATAGAAAAATACTTCCATACCTATGTATCGTCAATACATATGTATTATTTCTCGTCCAGGAGGCCATAAAATGATGAAAATTAAACACTCAGGAATAAATACATGTCTGTGTTATTTCGGGTCTCAAAGGCTTGTTCTGCTTTAATTTCCCTAATTACTCTCTATTTATTAAATTCTGGCTCACATTCTCCTCTGACATTCTGGCGTCACAACAGGCGTACAATGAAAGTACTTTCTGTAATGAAATGCGGTTATCCTTGTGGTTTTTCGGAAGTTTAATTCTAAACATAGCAAAAAAGATCGTACAACCCAGAAGTTTCTTATAATTAACGTTGAGTATTTAAAAATGCCATTTTAGCAAATTAAAAATGTCGTATTTCAAACCTCCAAGTGCTACTAATGAGATAATTATTTACTTGATACCGGTTTCATCTGATCATCATTAGATATCGTAAAATTATTTGCAGTACCTCACTGTCCATTCAGATAAAATAAAATCCACCCTGCATCTCTGCCGTCATTAGTAAATTGCAATGTACAGTTAATGCTAGAGAGCAATGCAACCGTTAATTAATCTTCGCACACTTTCGTTATCAGATTCTGCCCATGTATGTGGAGCACAGTCTGAATGAGGCATATGACCCGCCTCGATTCCGCTACAGGTATGCCGTTGTATGCTAACACAATACCCCAGGAGAATGAATTTGAATATTTCTTTACTGCTGATGGCTTCCTAGCTTGCCTGAAAGTACACTATGCTACTTTTTCGTGTGAGCAGATTTATAAGTAACATTTTGTTTGGAAGTTGAGCAATAAATCAGCATCTTATTACGAGTGCCCATGTCGACTATCATAGCCTCTGCCGTATCTTCTACCTCCCCTTAAACATCTTATCTTTCTAGAGACAGTCACTGCACCGTAGATACTTTTCTTTCAAGTTCTTGGTAGGCATTCTCGTTTCCTTTGTCCTTTAGAGTATAATTCCATATTCTCTGTGAACATCTGTTGTATTATATCCGGTTCAAGCAGTGACTTAGAAATAGAGACATCGATACGAAGTCCGCAGATAACATAATCCACAACTGGATGATTTACATCATTATCTAAATGAATAAAAACTGGGAGTGGTTGAGGAAATTTGAACAGAAGGAAACTTTTAGTTTGCGCACGGCTGACACTAAGATACATACGTATGAAGATGTTATCTGTTCTTTCGGACATGTGCGGGTTTGAGGGAAGATTTCAGTTTCCCACCAGACCTGCCCCCTCTTTTAACTAATAATGAGGCGAGTGTCGCTAGAGTTTTACGTTTTTGTGTGATGTCTGGACTTCTTCCCAAAATATTGAGATTGCGGTCTTAATGTGCTGTACAGTGGTTTGGTCACCCATTATTCGTAAGTGGTCACCCAGCCACAGTTAATTATTTTTACCTGTTTTTACTGGTATTTTATTTTTAGTTTTATCTACCTGTTTTGATGTGCCGTGTCCAATCTTGCAATTTGAACATTTCCAATTCCCGCAAAGATCGGCTCTGAACTGATCTTTGTTTAACAGATCTTGGCTGCACTCTTCAACATTTCTTTTGGGAACGGGCGCCGATAACCTCGTTGTTGTGCGCCCTAAAACACTAATCATCATCATTCGGACATGTCCGGAAGAACAGATACCATCTTCATATATATATATATATATATATATATATATATATATATATATATATATATATATATATATATATATATATATATATATATATAATTAAGGCTCACGGGCCATTCGAGCATCTTCTTCTGTGCGGATGCATAAACAGTGCCCGAACTCTTACGGGAATTGGCAAAAAGCCGCGAGTAATGAGTACAATGGACAGGGGCACTATGAATGTAGTGCGGGACAATAAGTTGGGAATGTGGGTCTCACGGGAGGCGTGCCAGAGATACGTCCCTGCAGTCACACTATCCTCTGTGTCCTCGGTGGCTCAGATGGATCTTAAGGTCCCGAGTTCGAAACCCACTGATGCCAGTCTTTTGTGCCGGCGCGGTAGCTCAGCGTGTTCGGTCAGAGAGCTGGCTGGCGTCTATAATAAGAAAATCTGAGTGAAAAGATCATCAACGAGCTTCGACGGACGTCATGTGACGTCCGCTACGACGAAATACAGCGAACCATAACGAACAGAATGTAAAAAAAAGGAGGTGGATAGAGCGTCCTCCATGTAAGCAGGAGATCCCGGGTTCGAGTCCCGGTCGGGGCACACATTTTCAGCTGTCCCCGTTGACTTATATCAACGCCTGTATGCAGCTAGGGGTATTCATTTCATGGTAATTTCAATAAGATACATGCCACACTGATTTCTGAGACCTACATTTTCCCCTCTTTTTTCCCCCTTTCGGAACCCTTTTTGACATCGTCAGTTTAGCGGGCTAGCCATGAGCAGTTGTAACTGCGTCACGTTTCCGCTAGTCGACCGCCTGGGGAACATTGAACACGGCGATGCAAGTGGCCGCAGAGGATGCGGGAACCACTTCTCTTCCGGCATCCAGTGCAACCAGACTGTCGCCAGCTACGCTTCTCACAGTCACTGCCGTTGTCATAACACGTCGTTCCGCTCCGCTGGAGTATGCAGAATTCGCCGTCGCACCATACTGTACTGCCACGGGACTTTGATTCTGGCAGCAGTGCTCGACTACTAGTTACAGACTGGCAAACGTTTCCTCTAGATATCTGAGCTACTGCTGCGGGCTATGTCTGTTTAACACTGAAGTTGTTCACGTTAAGAAGTGACGCTGACTGCATCGTGTTATAGACGCTGAGCTTCTGGATCATCACGATTCCGTTCCTTCTAGTCCGTTTACTTTCTTGTAGAATTTACTTTATCCCGGATATAGAGATTTGGTGATGTAAGTGGTAATAGTGTTGAGTTTAAAAGTGCTTATTCATTGCTGAAAGTTACAGCAAGTGGAACGGTCCGTTTATATCGGGCTCCTTTACAGAAATAATGGTAGACCGATGCCGTAAATATATTTGCTGAATGATTGAAGAAAATCATTCCATGAATTGTATTAAAAACTGATTCATGTTTTGTTACTAACTACCACCCAGTATTTCAACCCGCCAGGGAATGGGATAGCTGATCTGAGGAGGCGTGAGTGGTGGTGGCAACCAAATAAGGACTAGGGCAGCACAAAACCTGAAGGAGTCATCGAGTGTAACGTAGACATCATTACACTGGTCTGCAAAACTTAAGTACGAAAGTAGCTTCCGCATGATGTGCCATTGACAAGTATCACCGCTCCTTTAAACTTGGGCCACACGTAGAAGGAACTGCTACAGTATAGTACACAAGGTAACTGGAAGAACTACGCAATGAGACCAACGGAAGTGAGACTTTTATTAAAAAACAATAATTACACTCATGTCACCCTGTTTTATGATGATCCCCTGGACATTGCAAACGGATGGACATAGTTTTAATAGGGTGTGTGATGACGGACGGCAAAGTAAGCTGTCCAAACGGTTGGTAAGGAGTTCCTGCGCTAGGACGTTTCATCCCTCCACCAGCGCGGTTGACGGTTACTGGATGGTCACTGTGCATGTGAACGTTCTGCAATACGTCCCACCCCTCCCTCCCTCCCCCCTCCCCAGCGCTTCCCTCAAATACGCGGCAGGATTTAAGTCGGGGAACTTACAAGACACTCCATTCGCTGAATATCGTCTCGTTGCAAAACTTTCTGTACCTGCCGTCTTCGATGCGATCGCCCATTGTCATCCGTAAAAATTAAGTCAGGGCCGTATACGGCCCTAAATAAATGCTCACGGGCAAGGAGTACAGTGTCACAATAACATTGACCGGTGAGTGTAACGTGTTGAAAGATTTGGTGGTCAATACGCCAAGCCGGCCGCTGTGGTCGAGCGGTTTTAGGCACTTCAGTCCGGAACCGCGCTGCTGCTACAGTCGCAGGTTCGAATTCGGCCTCGGGCATGGATGTGTGTGATGTCCTTAGGTTAGTTAGGCTTAAGTAGTTCTAAGTCTAGGGGACTGATGACCTCAGCTGTTAAGTTCAAATGGCTCTGAGCACTGTGGGACTTAACATCTGAGGTCATCAGTCCCCGAGACCTTAGAACTACTTAAACCTAACTAACCTAAGGACATCACACACATACATGCCCGAGGCAGGATTCGAACCTGCGACCGTAGCGGTCGCGCGGTTCCAGACTGAAGCGTCTAGAACCGCTGGGCCACACAGGCCGGCAGCTGTTAAGTCCCATAGTTGCTTAGAGCCATTTGAACCATTATGCCAATGCAACATTGTCTCCCCACCCAAATACTCGTGGACCACCAAAACGATTACGTATGACAATATTCCTGGGCTTATTGCGTGCTCCCATTTCTCAACATATTATGGTACGTCCAGCGTTGTCGAACATAATCGTCTTGGTGGTTGAGGTGTTCTGATCTGGAGAGACACAATGTTCCGTGTGCGTACTGGCCTCCAAATCCTTGAATATGGTTCACTTAACGATCAGTACTGTTGTGACACTGGTCACCTTTCCACGGCCGGTTTTTCAGAGGTTCATTCGCTCTAGATTTCATTTTTATGGCTGAAAATGGGCGACGCATCGAACGGCACAGACGGCGGAGCTCTTAGAATGAAAGGATGTTCTGTGAATGGACTGGCCCGCCTGTTCTCCAGATTTAAATCCCATCGAGCAAACGTGGGATGTGTTGGGAAGGCGAACACATGCACACCAACGACCGTCCAGTAATTCTTAACCACGCTGGTGGAGCAATGGAACTCCCTACCGCATGAGCTCCTTATCAACCATGCCGTCCACATGGGAACACTTTGCAGAGCATACACTGATCACACGTCCTATTAAGAACCACGTCCAGCCATTTTCAATGTCCAGGAGGACCAACATGCATGGCGATGACTTCAGTGTAATTACAGTGTTTGAAAAATAATATCTTTTGTTCGTCTCATTACGCATGGTACTTCTTTGAGTTATCTTCTGTACTATACAGCAGCAGTTCTTTGTAAGTATGGTTCAAGTTTTATCGTTACATCCCAGTCACTCATTATACGAAATTTGCTGTCGCCCTTCAGTTTTGCACACCAATGTATATTGTATTGAATCACTCGTACTGCATTCATGTTTGATTACGTAATCCTTTTATATACACCAGGATAATTGATTCAGTTTCATGTTAGCTGAATCTCAGTTAAAGAGAGGATATCTAGATTTTACGAGGAGCATTGAACGTAATTATGATTTCAGAATATGCTTTAAAGTTTAGCGTTCAGAAACTTTCTGTTTTCTTTTACGTGAGGATTGTGTTTGACTACCTGGACAGTAATCTTATTTTGAGTTTATTACCTTACTTGTCAATTTACTTTTCATTTAAAGCATTGGATGTCTCATAGAGACATAATCGTATTTCATTGTGCCGTTTGTATATTGCAGTAGTGATTCGAAGGGATAACACTCATTTCACAAGACTTCCTGCAAATGTGACGTCATTTTGACACCACATGCAAAATCGACAACCGCAGGAACTGCTATCGACTCTCGTTAGCGTTCGACGTGCACCTCTCTCGCATGGATGACAGCAGGAGAAATATACCAACCTGAAGTGCCATTGGTTTGCAGAAAGTCTTGTGAGTTGAGTGTTACCCGCCAAAAATATAAGTGACAGGGAAGAATATGAATGTGATTACTCATCATTTCACTCGTAGCAATTTAAGCTGTCCTGTTAGGTTCCTGCACCGGCCGCTGTGGTCGAGCGGTTCTAGGCGCTTCAGTCCGGAACCGCGCTGCTGCTACGGTCGCAGGTTCGAATCCTGCCTCGGGCATGGATGTGTATGATGTCCCTAGGTTAGTTAGGTTTAAGTAGTTCTAAGTCTAGGGGACTGATGACCTCAGATGTTAAGTCCCATAGTGCTTAGAGCCATCTGAACCAATTTAGGTTCCTGCCTTATCACACACTCTCCTCGCCTCATATCCGGAAATAAACAGCTAAAAATTTACGGCATCATTCGTTCTCTAATCAGACTGAAAAGTTAAATAACATCGATTGCTACAGCCTATACTTGTATTCATAACAAAGTCCCAGAATGTGCTAACGATGTTAGGATGAAAAATAAATATTTTAGCATGTAGTAGGATGCGAACCTACATCCATCGACTCAGTAAACCACGACATTATCCAGTACACTAGCAGTTTTTCATGTCGTTTTTGCCTCATTGCACGGTTATTATCGTATATCTTGAAGGCTTCACTGACATTTAGTGGTATGGATGACGTGCTTCTGATAAGTTTTCAATGCCCCGTTGCCTTGAAATGGCGTACTGCAATTTCTAATACAAAACAGCTAAATATGTCAAAACGAAAATTGCGCCTGTTGAATCGATTGTCAATATTGCGTGTAACGTCAAAATGACATCAGAAAGTCTTGTGAGATGACCATTACCCTGATTCGAATGGAGTGACAGAACTTTCTCTGTTGGAGAATTATGTGAGCTTAGACAGTTAGATGCATACGTACGGCCCCGAGAGGACTTTAAGTATTTATCCGTTGCTCATAATCCGTGAGTTTTGTGTTAGGCCACTTTTAGACTGTCAATTCATCCAAGCCGTATTACTGGAACTGAAATTTAACGTGATGTGAGCGCCCCGTAGCTAGAGAATGGACTTATACGAATAAAACACCATTTAAATACAGCATCAGATTCCAGCAGCTTGCTTACTGCTTACTCTGGCGTTCTTTCTGCGGACGTGACTTACGTTCTCGGGCGTAGCCTGATTAATGCGAACCGGAAACTATTCGACAGCACAGAGAGGTGCAATACCGGCAGAACAGAACGCGCAGGGAGAGGGACCAGGGTGGAATGCCGGCGACGCCATCGGCATTCCGTGGGGACCCAGCAGCAGCGCGCCAGATGAATGGGCGGGCCTGGGAACGGACGCGGGGGAGGCGCCAATCACAAAGGAATATCGGAATTTCGGAAGCCGCCGCCGTCCGGCGGAGGGCAGGTGAATACATAACAGTGGCACGCCCCGGCCGCGGAGCACGCACAGCTCCTCTATCACTCCATTCAGCAGGGCTGTATCTACGGTCGCAGGCGACTGTCAGTGAATATGTCGTTCCAAGGTATCGCTGAATCAACCAGGTTTCCTCTCCAATGCAACCTGATTTTAAGACCGCCCAAAAAAACCTGTTTTTGAAATAACCGATTTTCGATTCTTTATTGCTGTTACGACTAGCGATAAAGGTAAATAAGGTACAAAGACTGAAAGAATCGTAAGACTCCCGTACACTTTGGCATTATACTTTTCAAGATACTTAGAACCAAAATATCAAATAAAATAGGTAGCTAACAGAAACTTTGGTCTCTCCACGTTCGCCGCTTTTCCCGAAGAATAATGAGGGGTTGAATAATACAAAAAATCGCCAGTATTTTCCTACTGATTCTAATTTTTTGAAACTGCTCAGAAACCATGTTGTAATCGTGGACCATGCCACTTTATGGGATTAGGAATAGTCAATGCTAGAGGGTGAAAACTGAAGTTACAGAACTCTATTTCAGGTGTTAAGTTGTCCGCTTCCAAGGGCTACAAGCAGATATAGGCATACTATGTTGCCATAATTTACTTCCTCTTTTATTACTTCAGGGGAATGGCAAACCAATTATAAGCTTTTGTGCAAATTTGTAGCTCTCATTTTCTTTGTTTTGAATGGAAAACCTCTTTTGTAGTCGATACATATTTACTTCTAAATGAGAATCCGAATACAGCTGATTTTTTCTGATGAAAATAAAAATACCCTTTCGAAAAATTCAAATGAACAGTATCGATTGTAGACAAAATTTAACATTTATCGGGAACAAGTAAATAATAGTAGTTAAAATATTTTACTGTCCAGTCTGTTTATAAATACTTTTTCCATAATGTGTTGATTTGTAAATCGATTCCTTTCATCAGAAACAGTAGCAAAGACTCATCTTTCAGACGCCATAAAACATACTGCAAAAGATAAATATTTTTGAGCTACCAGTGACATGCCTGGCATACAACTTTTACTCTGCTCGTAAAAAAAGAAACGATCACTGACTGATATTGGGTAGTAAAGAATGCTGTAAGTAAAGCTGTACTTCGTTCGGAAATAAACTTTCGAGCTCCACTAGACCCCTCTTGACTAACAGCGATAACTGAAAAACTCTAAAATAACCGATTGTGTAGATGAAAGTTGACAGTTTGGGTGAAGTTTATAACGGCTTTACTGGTAATGAGGTTCATGAGTTCCTTTTAACACTGGACCTGATATTGTAGAACTCCACAGCAGAGAGTTCTGCAGTGCTTTCGCTCTTCTGCCTTCAAGATAGCTTAGAAGCTTCCGACATAGAACATTGACTGTACTATGTTCAGCATTGAGGTTTCTTAATGCATTCGAAAATGGTCACTATGGGTAAATCATGTCTCCTGAAATGTACTGACTTACGGATAACTCACTTCTGGCCGCGTCGAATAGTCTAAAGACATCAAAATGTCCAACATTTCTGACAACAGTTCAGTGCAATTCAGAACTTACAGACTGTAAACAGAGCCATTCTGTCCATCAGAGTATTTTTGCGGTAAACTACCGTATACCTTGATTAAAATGGCGACTTTGATTTCAGGAGATGGCTCTCGGTTATTATTATTATGATTTATCTGTCATGGAGATTTTGTAAGATAATAGTGCGAGCGTGAATTAAATAGTGAGTGTGTATTTTGGACCGCCGCCGGTTAGCGTCATAGCGGATCAATGAAATTCGAAAGCGCGCTGCTACAGATGTAACTGGTTCGATCAATAAGTAAGAGTTTATTAAAGAATTATGTTATTTTTGCGAAACGTTTTTGAGAAAAAAAGAGCATATTGATAAACGACAGAGTGTAAAGTGAAAATCAATTCCACTGCCTGCATTGTACATCTCGTGTACGGACAACAAAACAAATAAGAGAGTTGTACACATGCAGTTGCGCCAAGAGAGCTTTCTCCTTGCTCCACTCGCGAACAGATCGCGAAGGAAAGTGGCTAGTATTTAAACGAATTGGCCTCCGCCATGAGCTACGCAAAGGTCTGGGGGTAAATATATAGTTCAAAATATAAGTGTAGACGTGAAAATAGAGCAAGTATTTATATGTAAGCACGGAAGAGGTACGAGCACAATGATATATGTCACGGTAAAGAATACTTCGTTAACGAAACGAATCGCTTGCAAGACAAAGTTCAACCGTTTTGTCAGAATGAGATTATGTTATGAAATATCATTTTTAAAACTTCACTAGACTCTTGATAAAACTCAACGCACTAGATTGCAAAACAAGGTGAAGAGCAGACAAGGATCGAATATGCAGGTTATGTTAGTGACTGTGGGTATCATTTACCATGTAACTTTGTCGTTTTCTTTAAGTTTTACACAAATGCCAGAGTATACAGGGTGTCTCAGGAGGAAGGGTACATGCTTTAGGAATGGATTGTTTGGGGGAAGAGACCAAACAGCGAGGTCATCGGTCTCATCGGATTAGGGAAGGATGGGGAAGGAAGTCGGCCGTGCCCTTTCAAAGGAACCATCCCAGCATTTACCTGGAGCGATTTAGGGAAATCACGGAAAACCTAAATCAGGATGGCCGGACGCGGGATTGAACCGTCGTCCTCCCGAATGCGAGTCCAGTGTGCTACCACTGCGCCACCTCGCTCGGTCCATGCTTTAGGGGTGGTAGTACTGGTGATTCCGAACAAAAAATTTCCAATGAACGTACATCCTTTTCTTAACCGTAAACCGCCAGGCAGCTTTTTGAAAATCACGGTTGCCAGTCCCATGCCCTTCACCAGCACTCATATGCGAAGACAAAATGACATAGGCTACGTAGTGTTGTCTATACAGACTATTTCAATGCGCGTGGTGCGGTATTATTAATGACCAACTCATCAGTCCAGTTGTTTTAGATACCGTCATAATGGAGTAAGGTGTCTCGATTTTCTTCAGAATGTGCTACCAGAATACTTGGACGATATTCCTTTGGTAACACGACGTCGTATGCACTTTCCTGCACGACGGAGTTCCTGCACATTTCGTACAGCCAGTGACACAATTGCTCACGGAGACGAATCCCTGACGTTGAAACGGTCACCGTGGAGTCATTACTTAGACACCGAGGCCACCCGATCTTACTCGATTTCACTGCTGTTTGTGGGCTTTGCTTCAGTGCGAAGTCTAGTATACGCTGTGTGAACATGAAGGAGAAAATTCTCGCTCTTGTTTCTCATTTGTGTGCTCAAATAAACGACCGTAAGAATATGCTCAGATCAGCAGGACAGCAGCTGTCTGCAAGAGCTGTAAAACTGCATTGCAGTTGACGTTGGATATTTTGAACACCTTTCGTGAGGAAATCTACCCAATTAAACAAAAATATTACAAAACAATCTTTTATTTACTATCACCTGCATTTGTCCTGCTCCCCATGGTTTTCATTAGTTTCGTCAGAAACTGTTAAGAACAGGACACACGTTCACCTGACGTTTTCTGTTACTCTCACCTCAGAGTAAGTACTTTTCCTCCTGACTTACCCTGTATTTGCATTTCTGCCTCACATAAGCGATGCGCAAAAAAAAAAAAATAAAAATTCGAAAGTGTAGAACTCTGAACGGAAACTATTTACACACCTCAAACCATAAAAATTGGTAACATATGTCGGATAAATCTGATTAAAAAACAAGAAAGTAAAATTCTCCTAAAAATCCTAGTACCAAAATGTGTAAATGGAACTTGAGTAAAAAAGAAATAATATATCTATCAAGTTACAGAATCAAACGCAGATGTAACCAGAAAAAGGTTGTTACAGTTTAATGGTCACCTTTATGGAATGGATAACAGACTCGGTAATAAAATTCAAAACTTAGCCTCACACATGAAAAATCACAACAACCGGTTAACAGAAGTTAATGAAGACCTACAAGGAATTGGCATTGTCAGTTGGCCTCCATCTGCAGTCACTCAAATATTTCAAATAAAACAGTATGAAATTTGTAGGTGTCCCATTTAAATCATGCCGCGATTCGATAATCGCTCTATGCTATATGATTGGTTTTAAAAATCTTAGGGTTCTTCTCTGAATGACGAGAGGCTCTGGTGATCCGATAAGCAAAAATGACCATTGTAAATTAGTTATAAAATCACACCAATGGCGGATCGATTATAAATCGAAGTGTCGTGTCGTCCCCGCGAGAATAGCTGGAAAATAAAACTTGTAATAGTATAAGTATTGAGATAAACATATGATCTGGCGTATTAATAAAGATACAACACGTTGGTAAGTGAAAAACAGTTCTTTGTATCAGAAACCACATATAGGTACGGCTTATAATGCTTACTTTCTGGCGGCTAGAAGAAAAAAGACAAATGCGAACAGCCACGCTTCTCCTAGCTGCTCTCTAAAAAAGTTGATGGCTGCCCCCTTTTTTTTATACAAGCATTTCCACATCAAATCTCTGACTGCTGGGCTTTTCACACACACACACACACACACACACACACACACACACACAAATTTTAGACGGGATTATTACAGCATTCATAAATAAATCGAAGAAAGAACTCTGATTCGCAGACACAAATTTGCTGAGAAGTCTACCAGACGAAATTAAAGATGGACAGAAGAACACAACAATGCACGAATTAAAAGATCCTGGGAAGAAAAGATGAGAAAAAGTTCTAAACGACTTCAAACGCGTTCCTCAGTGGGGTGAAAAGAAAAAAAAAATAAACAAAATCAAGAGAATCCTGGGCAGGAATTAAGTGATTGACAGCACTATTTCTCTATACATATTACGGAGTACACAACTTTCATCCTTCAGTGCAGCCTTCCGCGCCTCCACCTCCCTGCCACGCATCCCTCGCTCCCCCCCCCCCTCCCCTTGACCTTCACCTACAACCCTTGCATCGTCCCCCTTCCCCACCCCTCCCTAACACCCGACGACCTTCCCCCTGTCCTTTCCCACGGCCACGTTTTCGCAGCCAAGACTGCAAGTCCCGGAGTGAACGCCTGAGGCGGCTGCCCTCCCACCTCCGCCGGTGACTAAGTAGTTGCGAGCCGCCGTGATGAGCCTTAAGTTGTTGACGCTGCCTACGCGACTTACAGCCTTAGTCGCGTGTTCTCCACTCTACTGCCGGCCAGCGTCCCACAGAACTCCGACCCACTGTCCGTGGACGTCTTCTCGCATGCGTCAGCGTGCTTACCTATATGTTCCAAAACGGGATTTTCCGGTGCTCATACCTCGGGTTCTATCGGCGATAGAAAGAACGGGTCAAGTATTTTGTGTAGCCTTTGGGCTAGGGACCGTTTGTATGCCCAACAGAAGGATCGTCTTGGTGTCACTATCCTACAGTAAAGGGTCAAAGTTTGAATGTTACACACTTCCATATGTTAAGGAGGGACATTGATGAAAAACACGCACTGTTTCAAAAATGCACCAAATCCACAGTTTTGGGGATATGGCAATGAAATTTTGTACCACGCTTTACATAAAAGTAACACATTTACATATAAAATCCTTTGATTATATATATTCAACTTTTTTTGAATGAATTTTGGAGTTTTATTTTCAAAAAATGATGTATGTTCCTTTTTCTCATAAAGTATTCAAGAGATTTCTACAAAAATATTTGTTTCATCTCTTTGTATGTTGTAAGCTTCTCTCATGAGGCTTTTCGAATAGGTCAAATAGGAGAATTTTCATAATTTTCTAATTATAATTCCACAATTACAATTTTAAATCGATGCAAAATTCCAAGCACTTTGCCCCATATCTCAGCTTGCAATCAGAAATTCAAAATTTTCTCTTGAGACAACGTTTATTAGGTTTACAGAAATATGTGTACAAAATTTCATAATTCTAGCATTCATAGAATCTAAGGAATAGATACATAAACTTCAAAAAACAAACTTTTCAGGAAACGCAATTTTAAGTTCAACCTAACATTTTTCCTTATGTCACTTCTTCAGAAGGCATCACATTTGTACTCCGGGTCGTCTTTCCCTTCAAGGCTTCTCTTCTGGTTTCTTGTTGTCTGTCTTCTTTCCTTTACCAGGTCTTCAACTGACTTTTCAGCTGCAGGGACGTGCTGTAAATCTATTTGTCACAGGATGTCTTGAGTAAATTTTCCTATCTTGAAGCGCTCTCTTTCCAATACCTTCATCCTCCCGACGTTCCCATCATTAAATACAATAGCTGCATCATAAGTTGCATTTCTGACAACTGTAGCAGATGCAAATGTGTTTTTAGGGCATCGTTTCCATATGAGTGAATTTAGAGACTCATTTGGATTTTGGGTTTTGCCACTAACACACTTTTTGAGAAGTGCAGGGTCGGCCAGAAAGCTGTAAGTGATGGTGGCATAACTGAATGAAGAAAGAATCGAACACTTGTATAAATCTCCGTCAGTATCACAAGCCGAAAAAAAAATAATTGCTTCGTCATAAACGATGCAGCTAGTTTGTTATTGTTTATAAGATACGGAACAGAGTCAAATATGATCTGTAAAACCAAAGAGTATGTATCACGGCCTTCTAGATGTATCTCGCGCACCTTTGGTTGAAAGTAATACACATAATCGTTGTTCACTGAGCTGCTGCTTCAAAACGTGGGCCTGGCAGGGAGGCCGCGTCACACTTTTTTCAGACACTTCGGAACGTATTGTCCATGAGTTGTACTAACAAATAAAAAATAAATCAGAAGTTCACATTTTTGATCAATTTCATCAACGTCCCCCCTTAAGGCAAATAGAGCAAATTCGTTAGTTCTTTCTTCATTTGACGTGGTTTACTGTGTGCTTCATGGGACTTATGGAGGCACCACTAGTTCATGGTTTTTTTACTATATTTTCGTCAACACCAACGGACCAAAACCCAGCGCTACGCACAGCAAATGGCTGTAATTTTTACGATATATTCCTAAGATCCCGGTCTCGAACAACCTTGAAACTTTTCTTGATATCTTTATTCGTTTTCAGGATGCAGAGCTTCAAAGTTATCCGTCTTCTACACATAAAATACGCATTTAAAATCCGTTGTGAGGCGAAAACGAAATTTATAAAGTGGTAGCACGAAGAAATATGCTGTAAAGTGTCTCCGTTATCGTCTGGGGACCCCAGCATCGTAGTACTGAAGCACATGGAAACTTATTTGCAAGTAAAATCCCGCATGAGGTGTAAAATTAGTTATGCGTTATTTCAGTTTCACATAAGTAAACTATCTAAATGTTTTACAAATCTTTAACATAATGCAGCGCTTCAGCAACCGTGAATTGTTCAGACATTAAGAAATTCAGCCTCCGGTTGCAAGATAAAATGTTTTTAGTTTACCTAGGTTTCGATGCCAATAATGGTATCTTCTTCAGAACCTATAAATTAACACATACGGACATATATTAAACACTGAAATACATCGTCAATCTAATGATTTCATAATAAGGAAAATCGTGATACTTACAAAAATTAAATTATTTTGAGGGCCAAACGTTGGCCATGTCACAGAATAAAACTAATAAAGAATAAAGACGCATAATCATAAGATTATGTCTGTCAATACTAAAAACAATAAAAAAAACGTAGACGGAGCTACGCCGGGCCAGGATTAAGGGTCACACGTAAGCAACAAGGAAGCCACGCATCGCGAGCAGTTCCGCCGCGAGGCTCGGCAACCGGCCAAGCGCATGCGCGAGCGCTAGAAACAAGCTGTCTCAAAATTAGTTAGCGCAACGTAAATTGTAAACAAAATGTGACAGGAAATGGTCCTCCAAATGGACCAATGCCTACCTATAGTACAGTACATTAAACAATTTTCCTATGAACTAGCTACTTAAGTCAGAGCAAGAAAACTTACATTCAAATATTATAATAAGAGGCTGAAACCCCACTATAGTAACTAATAAATTAGTATGGGAGACGCAGGCGTGCGAAGCGTGAAATATCTTGAACATAAAACAGGCAAATTAAGAAACACCTTGTTATTGGTACATCCACACTTGCTAGGTGGTAGCTTTAAATCGGCCGCGGTCCATTAGTACATGTCGGACCCGCGTGTCGCCACTGTCAGGGATCGCAGACCGAGCGCCACCACAAAGCAGGTCTCGAGATACGGACTAGCACTCGCCCCAGTTGTACGGACGACGTAGCTAGCGATGCACACTGACGAAGCCTCGCTCATTTGCAGAGCAGATAGTTAGAATAGCCTTCAGCTAAGTCAATGGCTACGACCTAGCAAGGCGCCGTTAGTAACATTGCATGTATCTAAAGAGTCTCACTTGTATCGCCACAATCTCCAGATGTACCAAAAGGATGGATTAAAGTTAAGTATTCCAGAAGCTACGTACTTTTCTTTATAGCATTCATTACGTATCCTGTTTCAGACCTCACGCCATCCTGCTTTAGCTTAGCGCGTGCCTTTCGGCTTCCTCTCATTGTGTCTACGCTGTCTTGTCTAGACACAACAAATGCTCCTATTGGTGCACAAAAAATGTGAATCTGTGTTATTACCAGTATAATACGAAATATATGGAGAGACAGTGTACGAACGCACTATAATAAAGGGGCAAAGCAGATAGGAAAGAGCATCGGCCATTCGAAGCGGACCGTGGGTCAAATGAACGCTGGATTTCTTAGTGTCTGTTTAAATTTTACTGGCCAGTTCATTTCTTTTCATTTCAGTTACGTGCCCTGCTTCCCCAATACGCCTTGCACCTCCGCCCAGCGGAAAAATGCTGTGGTGTCACCGCCAGCCACCACACTTGCTAGGTGGTAGCTTTAAATCGGCCGCGGTCCATTAGTACATGTCGGACCCGCGTGTCGCCACTGTCAGGGATCGCAGACCGAGCGCCACCACAAGGCAGGTCTCGAGATACGGACTAGCACTCGCCCCAGTTGTACGGACGACGTAGCTAGCGATGCACACTGACGAAGCCTCGCTCATTTGCAGAGCAGATAGTTAGAATAGCCTTCAGCTAAGTCAATGGCTACGACCTAGCAAGGCGCCGTTAGTAACATTGCATGTATCTAAAGAGTCTCACTTGTATCGCCACAATCTCCAGATGTACCAAAAGGATGGATTAAAGTTAAGTATTCCAGAAGCTACGTACTTTTCTTTATAGCATTCATTACGTATCCTGTTTCAGACCTCACGCCATCCTGCTTTAGCTTAGCGCGTGCCTTTCGGCTTCCTCTCATTGTGTCTACGCTGTCTTGTCTAGACAAAACAAATGCTTCTATTGGTGCACAAAAAATGTGAATCTGTTCCTGTTTATTTAAAAGACTGATTGATAAGTGTGGTACCAGCTGCCTTATTGTACGTTCCTTATTACCTTTAAAAAAATATCCAAAACTTTTGGCATGCGAACACATTCGCGCTTTTTCATGCTGAGAGAGAAGGCAGTGTCAGTGGCAAACAGGCGGAAGAGATACTGGAAGATAGTAAACTGTGGTTCTGTTATAAAAAGAGTGAAGAAAATAATGGCAGTGTGAGAGAAACAGAAGCAGTGGAACATAGTTGGCAGTGACAGAACAGTGTTGCGAAAAGAGTGAACGATACTGTGCCAAGGGGGAGGTGGGGGGGGGGGGGGGAGGGGGAGGAATAAAGAGAAAGAGAAAACGGAAGTGAACGAGAGGCAGTGATAACGAGAGACTGAGTATATGAAAATGACAACATGGAAGAGAGAGATAGTGACAGTGAGAAGAGACAGCAGCGATCGGAAGGAAGGAATGAGATATCAGCTGTGAGAGTGAGCAGTAGGGAAACAGTAAGAGGAGCTTGTAATAGTAGGACAGAACTAAGGGGACACTGGCTTTGACACAGGAGACGATGGCAGAGACAAACAAAGAGATAATGGCAATGAGTTGCGCTGAACGAGTGAATGAAGAAGGGCAACTGGGAGTGGATGGGTATGAGTGACTTACAGCGATGAACTATCGGGTGTGAGTGAGTTACAGTCAGGGGAGCTTGGTAGAGTTTGAGGTGAGTTGCGTGTTAAAAAACGTGAGATAGGTTCGCATGCCAAAATTTTTAGGTGCATTTTTAAAGTCACTAAGATGGTAGAATCAGACAGCTGGTATCCCGCTTTTTAGTGAGTGTCTTTTAAATAAACAGCAACATACTAACATTTTTGTGCTCCTATATTAGCATTTTTCCGCTGAGCACTTTATATTTCTATAACGACAGATCGCAATTCAGAAACTCTCTCTGCACTTCATTCTTAGATTCTTTTGACACTCAAGCCCAAAAAGTGACACTATTATCTGGCATCACAAACCGAAGAATTTTTTAAAAAATAGATGTGACCTCCAGCACCGTTTCAATAAAATTTTTTGTTGTTGTGTGAATGCGTTGTTAAGAATGTAAAAAAATTCCGTTTCAGGAAGTCACTTTGACGGAAGCAGCCTATACCAGGAGGCTGAACGTTAGATGTTTATGTACAGTATCATGACACAGTCAACAGATCCAAAATAATAGTATTAAAATAGAAACGCTACTATATCAAGAACTAGTTCATTTAACAGAAAAGAGAGTAGCAAAAGGGAAAATTTAGGAACTGTTTGGAAAATGTAGCGCAAACTGCCAAGGACACTGTGTGTAGTGACCATACATACACTCCTGGAAATTGAAATAAGAACACCGTGAATTCATTGTCCCAGGAAGGGGAAACTTTATTGACACATTCCTGGGGTCAGATACATCACATGATCACACTGACAGAACCACAGGCACATAGACACAGGCAACAGAGCATGCACAATGTCGGCACTAGTACAGTGTATATCCACCTTTCGCAGCAATGCAGGCTGCTATTCTCCCATGGAGACGATCGGAGAGATGCTGGATGTAGTCCTGTGGAACGGCATGCCATGCCATTTCCACCTGGCGCCTCAGTTGGACCAGCGTTCGTGCTGGACGTGCTGACCGCGTGAGACGACGCTTCATCCAGTCCCAAACATGCTCAATGGGGGACAGATCCGGAGATCTTGCTGGCCAGGGTAGTTGACTTACACCTTCTAGAGCACGTTGGGTGGCACGGGATACATGCGGACGTGCATTGTCCTGTTGGAACAGCAAGTTCCCTTGCCGGTCTAGGAATGGTAGAACGATGGGTTCGATGACGGTTTGGATGTACCGTGCACTATTCAGTGTCCCCTCGACGATCACCAGTGGTGTATAGCCAGTGTAGGAGATCGCTCCCCACACCATGATGCCGGGTGTTGGCCCTGTGTGCCTCGGTCGTATGCAGTCCTGATTGTGGCGCTCACCTGCACGGCGCCAAACACGCATACGACCATCATTGGCACCAAGGCAGAAGCGACTCTCATCGCTGAAGACGACACGTCTCCATTCGTCCCTCCATTCACGCCTGCTGCGACACCACTGGAGGCGGGCTGCACGATGTTGGGGCGTGAGCGGAAGACGGCCTAACGGTGTGCGGGACCGTAGCCCAGCTTCATGGAGACGGTTGCGAATGGTCCTCGCCGATACCCCAGGAGCAACAGTGTCCCTAATTTGCTGGGAAGTGGCGGTGCGGTCCCCTACGGCACTGCGTAGGATCCTACGGTCTTGGCGTGCATCCGTGAGTCGCTGCGGTCCGGTCCCAGGTCGACGGGCACGTGCACCTTCCGCCGACCACTGGCGACAACATCGATGTACTGTGGAGACCTCACGCCCCACGTGTTGAGCAATTCGGCGGTACGTCCACCCGGCCTCCCGCATGCCCACTATACACCCTCGCTCAAAGTCCGTCAGCTGCACATACGGTTCACGTCCACGCTGTCGCGGCATGCTACCAGTGTTAAAGACTGCGATGGAGCTCCGTATGCCACGGCAAACTGGCTGACACTGACGGCGGCGGTGCACAAATGCTGCGCAGCTAGCGCCATTCGACGGCCAACACCGCGGTTCCTGGTGTATCCGCTGTGCGGTGCGTGTGATCATTGCTTGTACAGCCCTCTCGCAGTGTCCGGAGCAAGTATGGTGGGTCTGACACACCGGTGTCAATGTGTTCTTTTTTCCATTTCCAGGAGTGTATATCTGAAGACCTCCATACGACAGAGTAAAATAAGAATAGCATCGGAACAGACGAAATTCTACAAATGTCTTTCTAAAATGTCAAAAACGTCAGGCTTGCTGGGAAAAACTTCCAAAGTCAGCCGCTGTCAGAGGATAATTTTTGAGTTCCACCTCGTAACCACTGCCAACGGCATTCTTGTCGCTCTAATCCGAAAAGACAGAGAACTTCTGCACATTGTCTGAGAGGTAAAATCAATGTGGACAAGGTAGCAATTTTGTTTCTTACGTGACACTCGATATGTGAGATGCTACTATCTCATTTGTAGCCCTCAGAAAACATCAGCAAGCTATATACCGAGCTGGCAAAAGTCGTGATATAGCTCCTAATACCGGGCAGGACCTTCTTTTGCCCGGTGGTCTGGGTGGCCAACCAGTGCGCTCAAATAGTTAAGAATGTTTATCAAACCAATCGCGAACAATTCTGGCCCGGGAACATGTCGCATTGTCATCCATAAAAATTCCATCGTTGTTTGGGAACGTGACGTCCACGAATGGTTCCAAATGGTCTCCAAGTAGCCGAACATTTAGAGGACCGAGATCGTTCCATGTAAACAGAGCCCACGCCATAATGGAACCACCACCATCTTGCACAGTGCCTTGTTGACAGCTTGGATCCATGGCTTCGTAGGGACTGCATCACACTCAGACACCACCACCAGCTCTTACCAGCTGAAATCGGGTCTCACCTGACCAGGCCACGGCTTTTCAGTAGTCTAGGGTCAAACCAACATGGTCACGAGCGTAGGAGAGGCGATGCAGGCGATGCGCAGTTAGCATAGGCACTCGCGTCAGTCGTTTGCTGCCGTGGCCCAGCAACGCCAGATTTCGCCGCACTGACCTACCGGATACGTTCGTAGTACATCCCACATTGTTTTCTGCGGTTATTGCATACAGTGTTGCTTGTCTGTTAGCACTGACAATCCTATCGAAACGCCGCTGCTCTCGGTCGTTGTTTGCCACTTCGTCGTCCGTAGTGAAGGGTGATGCCTGAAATTTGGTATTCTCGATATACTCTTGACACTGCGGATCTCTGAATATTGAGTTCCCTAACGATTTCCGAAATGGAATGTCTAGTGTGTCTAGCTGCAACTGCCATTCCGCGTTCAAAGTCTGTTAATTCACATCGTGCGCCCTTAATCACGTCGGAAACCTTTTCGCATTAATCACTTGAGTACAGCCTGCATCTCGTGGTCGTGCGGTAGCGTTCTCGCTTCCCACGCCCGGGTTCCCGGGTTCGATTCCCGGCGGGGTCAGGGATTTTCTCTGCCTCGTGATGGCTGGGTGTTGTGTGATGTCCTTAGGTTAGTTAGGTTTAAGTAGTTCTAAGTTCTAGGGGACTGATGACTATAGATGTTAAGTCCCATAGTGCTCAGAGCCAGAGCCACTTGAGTACAAATAACAGCTCCACAAATCCAATGCCCTTTTGTACTTTGTGTACGCCTTACTACCGCCATCTGTAAATGTGCATCCAGCTATCTCATGACTTTTGTCACCTCAGTGTGTAGCCACTCTACTTTGGCCATCATCAGTTACTTTGCTGCCCAAATAGCAGAACGTATCTAGGTCTCATATCCTAATATAATTCTTTCGTCATTTGATTTAATTCTAATACACTCTACTATCTTTGTTTAACTTTTGTTGATGTTCATTTTATAACCTCTTGGTTGGTTCTGAGCACTATGGGACTTAACGTCTGTGGTCATCAGTCCCCTAGAACTTAGAACTACTTAAACCGAACTAACCTAAGGACATCACACACATCCATGCCCGAGGCAAGATTCGAACCTGCGACCGTAGCAGTCGCGCGGTTCCGGACTGCGCGCCTAGAACAGCTAGACCACCGCGGCCGGCTATAACCTCTCGTCAAGACGTTATCCACTCCATGAAATCTGTAAGTGCCCTTGGCCGGCGGGAGTGGCCGTGCGGTTCTAGGCGCTACAGTCTGGAGCCGAGCGACCGCTACGGTCGCAGGTTCGAATCCTGCCTTGGGCATGGTTGTGTGTGATGTCCTTAGGTTAGTTAGGTTTAATTAGTTGTAAGTTCTAGGCGACTGATGACATCAGAAGTTAAGTCGCATAGCGCTCAGGGCCATTTGAACCATTTTTTTGTAAGTGCCCTTGAGTTTTTGAAATTCTGAGTACATATAAGAATGTTTACAGATAATTACCCTGACTAGAGTCTCCTCCTATAATCTGTAAATACTGACCCATGAAAGATTTAATTTAATGCTGTTTGACTTCATTTCAATAGCTAATTAACAAAGGAATCACTTATTTTGCGCAACGGTTAATCTATCGGCTTAAATAACTCCTTAACTACACCTTACTGATGCAGTTTTCTGTCAGTGAATGCATCACTTGACTTACGAAATGTATAAATGCCCCGTCTTGCAGACGCAGCCTGTGGCATGAGCATGTTTCATGCGCAATTTTGACTTAAATACTTTTCCATACAAAGACTTAAGATACTGAATATTGGAGCAAACACGGAATGGATTCGGAAATACCATTTCCTGCCCTGAAGATCTCGATATAATTTTATTTTCTGCAACCTGAAAGAATCATACGAAATTTGAATAAATACTTTTGCTGAAGGTAAATGATCATGGTAGAATCCCCATTACAGTATAATTTTTAAAGTCCATGGGCACATATCTTATTAAATAGAATCGCTAAACGGATGCGATCAGTTTAACAATGGCGAGGAGATCAAACAAAGTCAAAGATATCGCGTATAAATTACTGATTATTACAACTAAAAATTCAGCCCATGATATAAGAAAAAATATAATTAATTTTACATAAACCACGTGGCATTCCATACCACTGCATAACAAATAATTTTATCAGAAAGTATTCAAGAAACTGACGAAAATACCAAGAGTCGTTCGCCGAATGAAGAAGGGATTTGAATCGTTCGTCTATGATTCAGATATATAGAATTTAGAGAAACGAATTCTATCCTCGTGAATCGATACTGGGTGCCATACAAAACAAAGCATGTTGAATAGTATCACTCGAAATGGATCACTACAGGACTAAACTAACACGCCAAGCTGTGTTTTCTCGTAACTCGTAGTTCGTAACCAGAGCATGCAGGAAATAAATCTCAGTCCAAGTTTTCACATACAAACCCAAGCAACAACCACCACCACCCAGCCTCACCGTCTACATGCATCAGACAAGCCACAGACCAAGAAAAAGACGAGACACTGTAGCATTCGAATATCGAACGTGCTGCACCGGAATGGGGTGCCCTGATCTCTTATTGGCCAATACACGCAGCTCGTCACAGAACGTCGATTCGACTGCCGACCTGGACTGAGCAAAGACAGTCTTTAACTCAGACATCGATTAGTGGGCACGGATTATCGTAGCAAAAGTGGCCATGAGTTAAAAGATGCGGAAAATACGAGAAGCTGAAAGTTGACATACATTGCAGGCAACTTTCAAACTGCTCTTGTAAATCCTTTGCCGTCTCCGACAAAATCACTGTTTCATCAGCAAACCTCAAAGTTATTAATTCAGTTCCCTGAATTTCAGTTCCATTTCCAGATCTCTCCTTTGTTTCGTTCACTGCTCGCTCAATGTAAAGACTGAATAACATCAGGGATATGCTAGAAGACTGTGTAACTCCCGTCTCCACTACTCCATCTCTTTCATGTCCTTATGTCCTTCGACTGTTACAACTCACGTCTGGTTTTTGTACAAATTGTAAATAACGTTTCGATTCTGTATTTTACCGTGATACTTAAATAATTTCATTTCGAGGTGTGTATGCCAATCAAAAATGTCAAAAGCTATTTATAAACTTCCATATGTTATAAACATAGGCTTGCTTTTCTTTAACCTATCTTTTAATATAAGTCGTAGGGCCACTACTGACTCGAGTATCCCAGCATTTCTCCGGAACACAAACTGATCTGACCGAGCGAGGTGGCGCAGTGGTTAGCACACTGGACTCGCAATCGGGAGGACGATGGTTCGAACTCGTGTCCGGTCATCCTGATTTAGGTTTTCCGTGATTTCCCTAAATCGCTTCAGACAAATGCCGGTATGGTTCCTTTGAAAGGGCACGGCCGAATTGTTGTCGACGGGATCTCCTCCTCCTCCTTCAAACTGATTTTCCCCGAGGTCAGCTTCTTCAAAAACTTCTGTGGATAATTCGTGTCAATGTTTTGCAGTCATGTCTAATTAAATTGATGGTTCGATAGTATCAACACCTGTCAGCAAGTGTATTATTTAGAATTGTAACTATTACATTCTTCTTGAAATCTGAAGTTATTTCCTCTGTCTCATACCGCACCGGGTGAAATAGTTTTGTCATGGCTGCCTCTCCCAAGAACCTCAGTAATTGTAAGAGAATGTCGTCTAATCCTGGGGTCTTGTTCCTAGTTAGATTTTTCACACCTCAGTCAATTTGTTGTAGCGGAATCATTTCTCCCATCTCATCTTCACTTACTTCCGTGCCCTTTCTATAATACTGCCACCAAGTTCATTTCTGTTGTAGAGCGCATCCGGATATTCTTTCAGTCTTTCAGATTTCCCTTCGTTGCTTAATGCCGTCTTGCTATCTGAGCTCTTGATATTCTTACATCTGCTCGTCTTTTCTCGAAAGATCTCTTTAATTTTTCTATATGCAGCATCTATCATTACCCTAGTTATGGAAGCTTCTAATTGTCCTCTAATCGTTCCTGTTTAGTCATTTTGCATTTTCTGTCAATCTCACATTTTAGATGTCTGTATTCGCTTTGCCTGCTTCATTTGTACATTGAAGGAAAAAATCTCAGCACCAGGGAGAACTTGTGCGACATCAACGAAAGTTGGTACTCCTGTTTCTACATCTGAAAGACGATATCTACTCAAATTTCGCAGAAGTCGCATGAGAGTCTCTCAAGTAGCACCACTATGACAATGCAAATCAGGTTTGCTGTAAATACACGCTGTAACGGTCAGGAGCGTTAGTTACCTCTCAGATGGGCCGTGGGAGTTTGTATTAGTCAAGAATGCCTTTAAGCGACAAAGACGCCTTTATAAACACCTCACTGAGTTTGAACGAGGTCATGTAATAGGGCTACGCGAAGCTGGATGTCCCTTCTGCGACATTCCAGAGACTTGGCAGGAATGTAGCACGCAAAAGATATAGCTCTGGTCGGCCAAATGGCACTAGCAAGAGGAAAGATCATCGTTTACGGCGTATGGCTCTAGTACGTCGTACTGCATCGGCAGCAGCCAAATGAGTAGCAGTTGGCACCACAGTGACACAATGAACTGATACAAATCGGTTACTTCAAAGACAGATCCGAGCCGGACGTTCTGTAGCGAGGATTCCACTGAGCCGAAATCACCACCATTTGTGACTTCAGTGGTGTCAAGTGAGAGCGCATTGGAGAACAGGGGAAGGTCTGTTGCTTTTACTTATGAAATCTGGTTCTGCAATGATGGCCTAGTATTAGTTAGGAGGAGATCAGCGGAGGGCCTGCAACCAATCTGTCTGCTTGCTGGGGACACTGGATGTACACGTGGAGTTTTGGTCTGGGGTGAGATATCTTATGACAGTAGGACTCTCGTGGTTAGCCCATGCACCCTGACTGCAGATTTGTATGTCAGTCTGGTGATTCGACCTATTGCGCTGCCATTCACGGACAACATTCCAGGGAGTATTTTCCAACAGGATAATGCTCGCCCACCTTCCACTGTTGTAATCTAATACGAGCGTCACTCCAAAAGAAATGCACACTATTTTTGTAAAAATACAGTTTTTATTCTGCATGTGTGAAAGTTTTACAGTGTGTAGATACATCTTTCTCGCTTGTTTTCAAACTTAGTTCAACCTGTTCCCGTGAGTGGCGCCGTCACAGCATGTCTTCAAGATGGCTGCTACACTTGACGTTCGTCAGAAGCAACGTGCTGTCATAGAATTCCTGTGCTGTGAAAACGAGACAGTCGGAAACATCCACAAGAGGTTGAAAGAGGTGTATGGAGATGCTGCTGTCGATCGCAGTACAGTTAGTCGGTGGGCAAGCAGGTTACGTGATGAAAGCGGGCATGCCTACGCTGGGAAAGGGGAAGGAAGTGTTTGCAGAATACTGAAAGTGTTGGCGTCAAAAAAGGTTTGTACCAGGTGGGTTGCCAGGATGTTGACAGTGGCTCACAAAGAAACAGCCCGCATCTCGTGGTCGTGCGGTAGCGTTCTCGCTTCCCACGCCCGGGTTCCCGGGTTCGATTCCCGGCGGGGTCAGGGATTTTCTCTGCCTCGTGATGGCTGCGTGTTGTGTGCTGTCCTTAGGTTAGTTAGGTTTAAGTAGTTCTAAGTTCTAGGGGACTGATGACCGTAGATGTTAAGTCCCATAGTGCTCAGAGCCATTTGAACAAAGAAACAAGAAAAACGGTATGCAGCGAACTTTTGGAACAGTACGAGAATGGTGGAGATGAATTTCTTGGAAGAATTGTGACAGGTGATGAAACATGGCTCCATCATTTTTCACCAGAGCCGAAGAGGCAAATTCAAAACCACGCCTTCTACTGGAAAAGTTTTGGCTACGGTGTTTTTCGATTCCGAAGGACTCTTGCTTGTGGACATCACGTCAAGTGGAACCACCATAAATTCTGATGCATATGTGACGACACTGAAGAAACTTCAAGCTCGACTGAGTCGTGCTCGACCACATCGGCAAAAGCAGGATGTTTTGCTGTTGCACGACAATACACGGCCACATGTCAGTCAAAAAACCATGGAAGCGGTCACAAAACTCGGATGGTCAACACTGAAACATCCGCCTTACAGTCCTGACTTGGCACCATGTGACTATCATCTCTTTGGGAAACTGAAAGACTTTCTTCGTGTGTGCGGCTGGTTCCGGCGGAGGTTCGAGTCCTCCCTCGGGCATGGGTGCGTGTGTTTGTCCTTAGGATAATTTAGGTTAAGTAGTGTGTAAGCTTAGGGACTGATGACCTTAGAAGTTAAGTCCCATAAGATTTCACACACTTTCTTCGTGGAACAAGGTTTGAAGACAGTGACTCCCATGTGAACGCTGTCAAACAGTGGCTCCAACAGGTTGGTCCAGAATTTTACTGTGCGGGTATACAGGCGCTGGTCCCAAGATGGCGTAAGGCAGTTGAGAGGGATGGAACTTATGTGGAGAAATTAAAATATTGTTCCTCAAGGATGTATCTACACACTGTAAAACTTTCAAACATGTAGAATAAAAGATGGATTTTAAAAAAAAAGTAGTGTGCATTTCTTTTGGAGTGACATGACACCTTGGTCTGCTCTGTCACCGTATCTGTCTCCAAACGTGCACAACGGGACATCATTGGACGACAACTCCAGCATCTTCCACAAACAGCATTAACCGTCCATCCTACACCTGTAAAACACAGTGTGTGCACGGTTGCGTGCTTGTATTCAAGTTCTGGCGGTTACACAGGTTATTAATGTACCAGAATTTCAAATCTGCAACGGTTTGTTTCACGCTTGCATTAACATGCGATCTTGGAATGTTAATCGCTTAAATATGGTACCTAGACCAATGCGTTCCCGATAGTTTGTTACTCTACACAGATTACGTTTTGGTGTTCCGATTTCGTTTTGCGCTGAACCGCCGATCCTGTTGCAGCACCTCAGCAACGATGTCTGCAGCAGGGGAAAGAAAGGCGATCTGCAAACCAACAGGCTTGACAACCGCCAAACCGTGTACCTAATATCGACGGTCCGCCGCAGATCAAATGATAAGTTCTTTTCCCAGTCACTTGAAAAATTCATAAAGAAAAACATTAAGCTGTAGCAGATTCAACCTAGAAGATAAGGATAAACGCAGAAAAATTCACCAGTCCCTGTTGTAGAAAAGTTTTATCGTAAAAAATTTTTTGACAGTTCAACAAAGTCACAGAGTTTGTATCTGTTCCTTGTGCGGTCTGGCACTCCTTAAGATCTTTGCCAGAATAAATTGAAATTCTGATTTTTCCTTAAACAGTTAATTAATGTCACTAAAGAATCCGTCTTGTTCTCATTTAACGAAACATTCCGCTTTATAACCGATCTTCTTGACCACAATCACCGATAAAGTTTTAAAACGGAATGTTAATATATTTCACAGTGTCGATTATTTTCAAAATATCAATACGTGTCGACTTCTAATTAATAAACCTTTAAACTAGTTAATTATTGAAGATAGTCCACACTCCTGATAAAATTCTGCCAGAATCTCTTCAAGAAGTCTGAATTTTAATAAAATTTGCCAATTTCACACATATGTAAGTAATATTTACGATGTATGTCGTAACAACAGAGTCAACTGACTGTTTTAACTTCCAACTCGAAGTTTATTTAACAGCTGATAACCAATTTACATCCAATTACAAACTTTATCATTCCACATTCAACATTGAACCCCCTTTTTTTATAAAAAAACATAAAACATATTTTAATAATGGTCAGCATGATGTTTCAACGTTTCTTCCAGCCGCCGGCCGTCGACTACGATGCGATAGTGGTTTGCTCTCGTCGTCCGCCGCGTCTGGAGTCCCCACTGGATCATCTTGCTGCCACGCTCGACATGAATGAAAAGAAACAAAATCTTTTTAAATACAAGTCTCCACTTAACATACTACAAATAAATAAATATATATATATTAACATTTCTTATCTGGCATCGCTCACGCGGTAAAGAAAGGCGATGTTTCCTGATTAGACTTTTGGAACACCACATTTTCCGCGAGCGCATTTTCTCATTTCGTCCTGAGTCATTTGGAGATTTCTACTGCTCCTTTTGATCCTCTAGATAAAATAACCAAATCTTTCAAAAATACTAATTTCAAAATAGATTTTAACACTGCCGATCGACTGAAGGACAAATTAAGACTCAATATAAAGGAAAAGTGTACAATCTCCGGAATTTCCATTTAATTGAAAATTTCAGAGAGAGCAAACTGAGTACGCCCTATGTGTCATGTCGCGCTTCTGCCCTGCATACATCTGTCACGACTTCCTACTAACAGACTCACGGCAGGTTTCGCTCCTCAGAAGCGCTCGATGCGGTACTGCTAATGGGCCACGACGTTAATTAATTCCCCCAGCCCTCCTAACCGCTCCTTGCAAGCCTCCGTTCCCCGTCCCTAGACAGCTGGACCCTGCAGCAGCGGGTTATCTATCCCACCGCGACGCTTCAAAATCGCGTTTCTCAAACTCCGTAGCAACACCACCGGCCCGCAACTTGTGACCTTGGCGGCGGCTTTCGGGAAAAGGATTTGCTTAATTGAATCGAGATAGGCGGTGGTGTCGACACAAATTACCGGTCTCAGCTGCGTGTCTGCCAGCTACACTCTCGAGATTAGCATCATCCCTGTCAAGCTTCGTCAGCGCCCGCGAGCAGTTGCCGCCGACGTATTTCTATCCAGCTTGAGGCGACGCAGCTTAAAATACGACGGTTCTTTCATCGCTACCGAGTATAATCCCCTCCGACACAAAAAGCTTCTTTTATATATAAAAAAACCTATCGGCAGTCTTTTCTGAAGTGCTTACTCGAGCAGAATAATTTTTTAAGGACCAAACCTATACCTTCGGGGGTTTTACGAATTAAAGTAAGAAAATTTAAACTTTTCGGAAGTGCTGTGTTTTTTAATTCATTACAACTGATTCTCTTAACAGCTAAAAGAATTCGTAAATATACACTGTGCAGTGGAATTAGAGGATCACTTTTTTGAAACCCCCGTAATTCCCACCCACTACGACTCTTACGTTTGAAAATTGGCTCAAAGGCGCGTGAAACATTTCCCTGTAATGTTGCGGAGGCGTGGCGTCATGCGAAGTCACCCATGGGCTCGACGGCGCTTCTCATAGCAAGGTTTCGACGTATGGAAAACAAAGGTCACAGTTCAGAAGTTCATGTGACGTGTAAGATGGGTTTATGATGTCACACTGGCACGAAACTTCGCCACAGTCCTGCCCGACGCTACTGTGGACGTGTCACACGATCGGAAATTCGTCACAGCCCTCTTACCCACATTTCACCATTTCCTCCAAATTCACTTGTCGGGATCTTCTTTATGCTTTCCAGCGATTTTTGGTTTACCTCCTCCATAGTGGCAAAACGCTTTTCTTCCATGTCTCTTTTGAGTCTGGGGAACAAAAAGAAACGACAGGCGCTTCAGTCTGGAACCGTGCGACCGCTACGGTCGCAGGTTCGAATCGTGCCTCGGGCATGGATGTGTGTGATGTCCTTAGGTTCGTTACGTTTAAGTAGTTCTAAGTTCTAGGGGACTGATGACAGCAGTTAAGTCCCATAGTGCTCAGAGCCATTTGAACCATTTTCTTTGAAATCACAGGGGGCTACATCCAGTTTTTTTTATTATTCCACAAAACAGTAGCAAAACTGTCTACAATGAAATGACATAAATAAGGTTACAGATAATTGCAGTCATATATTACAGCATTCAAAGAATGAGGAATGATATTCAGTCTTTAGTAGTAGCACACATTTAGCACCTTCAGTGTTACCTTCAACTGGTGGCAATTCAGCATGGACATTTTCTTCTTCTGCAGCCTGAGGTTCATCATCATTTCCCAGACCCAAATTACTCATTCAGTAAATCCTTGACGTGTGTTCCTGCCAGGGTAAATTACGTGGGCAAAAGAGCAGTCTCTAACAGCGACATCGCAAAGTCCTTCACTGCCTTGTTATTTTTGTCAGCTCCAGCCTTCTAAACGCATCCTTAGGGAGTTCAAGATCTTTCTTTATATCAGACACCAGATGTTTCTCGCCATATTCTTGTATCTGCTGTACTAATGATTTATTTTTCATGTGTGACTTGCAGGTGAGGTTAGGCACGGGATCGTGACCCAACCCATTCTCTCTTTACTAGGAATCCAGTTCCTAACCTATACCAATTCTGTTGAAGACAATTCGGGGCACGTTACCATATTTCTTATTGTGATTCTGATATTTAAGTGTTTTCTCGAATTCATTTTCTATACACATCTTGTATTCAATGTGTTCAGTGCTCCCAATATTGTTAAAAACATAACTTCTATATTGGCCCATTAACCAAATCACTGCGTTATTTTTTGCCTGATGGCAGTAACTGTCTTCTGGTCTGAAGAAAATGTTAGTCGGTACATTGTTTGTTGAAGTTCTTGTTATCGAGCAATTTTCTCCCTGGTCCACCTCCAGTTGATAATCCGATGCCCACATGTGTAACGAGTATGGAGGGTGGACAGTCGGTGTCATTCCGGTTTTGGACAAAAACTGCTTTACAGAGAGGGTGGTGTGGGCTGGCGCGTTGTAATGATGGAAGAACTAGTGCCTGTGCGCCAAAGATCTGCCCATTTCTTCCAGATACTCTCCCTCAACTTTTTCAAAACCTCCACTTAGAACTCCTGGTTGAAAGTTTGATCAGGGGAAACGAACTCTGCGTGCACAACACCTCTGCAGTCGAAGAAAGAAACGAACGTTGTGGTTCAAATGGTTCAAATGGCTCTGAACACTATGGGACATCTGTGGTCATCAGTCCCCTAGAACTTAGAACTACTTAAACCTAATTAACCTAAGGACTTCACACACATCCATGCCCGAGGCAGGATTCGAACCTGCGACCGTAGTGGTCACGCGGTTCCAGACTGAAGCGCCTAGAACCGCACGGCCAAACCGGCCGGCAAACGAACGTTGTCTTGATGTTTGATTTCGCTTGGCGAGCTTTTTCGGAACGAGGAGAGCCATTCGTTTTCTACTAGCTTGATTGCTGCTTTGTTTGCGGTCGTATCCATAACGCCACGACTCATCATCAGTAATGACCCCGGAAAAAAATTCAAGGTCCTCTTTGAGTTGATTTCGAAGCTCAAAACATGCCTGAAGTCGACGCTCCCTTTGCTCGTCTATGAGAAGACGAGGGACAAATTTGGCTCCTACCCTCCTCATGTGCAAATCTTAGGACAAAATCCTCTGGATTGAAGTCCATGATATTCCAGATATCTCACAGTGTTTATCAACGGTTCGGAGACGGTCTTCACGAGAGAGGGCCTTTATTTTGTCGACGTTTTCGTCACTTCCTGACTTTGAGGGGCGTCCTGATCGGGGATGGCCTTCAATTGACATTTCTCCATGAAAACCATTCGTAGACTCTGGTTTTACTTAGGGCAACAGCCCCATAACCAGTCTTGTGTGAAGCATTACAGCAGTTTCCGCGGCCTGTTTTCCCAACAGGAAACAAAATTTCACTGCCGCGCAGTGCTCACGACAATCTGCCATCACGTTTTCGCCGAAATGAAAAAGTTGTTTTACTAATAAAAAACTCTCCATATAGCCGACCGGCATTTACATAGCACTTCATTGCCAAGACACATTTCAGCGGTGGACGTTCATATTGTTCACTGACCACATGGTATCAGCTGTACGCTACGAGGAGAGCTCCGAAGCGATCGCATTGTTTTTTTTACGGCGGTGATCAGTATTTTGTCCGGTGAGCCTAGAAAAACTGCAAAACAGCACTTGAAAGTAGACAGACTCCTCAGTTTTAATATGTAAATTGTTTCATAGAGTACAGAGCGAATTGAAGGTTGGTTGGTTGGTTGGTTTGGGGAAGGAGACCAGACAGCGCGGTCATCGGTCTCATCGGATTAGGGAAGGATGGGGAAGGAAGTCGGCCGTGCCCTTTCAGAGGAACCATCCCGGCATTTGCCTGGAGCGATTTAGGGAAATCACGGAAAACCTAAATCAGGATGGCCGGACGCGTGATTGAACCGTCGTCCTCCCGAATGCGAGTCCAGTGTCTAACCACTGCGCCACCTCGCTCGGTCTCGAATTGAAGGCAGAATGGTAATTTCATTTTGGAAATTAACTTTTAGGCTGTGGCTAAACCACTCACGTTCTTTCCGCCATCGGAGCTACCTCAGCAACGCAGCCAAGACAGAGCCCTCATAACGTATTGATGAGTTGGAAAGAGGAACAGCTAGACTGACTTTGACTCAAGCCGTGAAGCTTCACTGGATAGCTCTTTTCGACATTTCGCATGGACAGAGAGCATCAGGGTATTAAATAGGAGAGAGAGGAAGAGGTGGATAACGTCAGAGAGTGGTGAGGGGGGAGCGGGCAAGGAGAGGATAAGGCTCTAGTCGAAATTGGGATCCAGGTTAGAGACCTGTGCTGTTACACAGGACTACATCGGTCAGGATAACAGCATACATTTAGCTGCAGAGTGGAATTTTCATTTCGGATATTAGTACATTATCAAGCAATGCTATGCTTGCTAAATGGTTGTATAATATCCGTATAAATCAATTACGTCTACTGGCCCTGTTGTGATTAAAGTTCCATAAAGCGAACTATGCAGCGTAATTTGTTTTGATAAGTCAAATACTAAACAATTTGTAATACCATAAGGCATTGAAAATAATGTTAATAAAACCTGCACACATTTGATCAAGAGTGCGTTAGTTGAATAATATGTGATCACATACGAAAAAAAGACGACGAAACACTATTAATAACATTATAGTCAAGCTGCAAGATTAATCTGACTTTCTGTTTGCTTACTCTAAGAGTTATTGCGTAAAATATCTTCAGAAACGAAACCTGAACACTTCATTAGATTAAGAACACGTTGTTTGTAAGTGGAATAATGACGTGAAAAAGGTAATGGGTACGAAACAAACAGTATTTTTTTTATCATGCAAAATATTGTCCTACATCTCGAGTAAAACGTTATTGTGCTAGCAAAATATTTGTCTGTAAACGGCCAATGTCTGCTTATATAGCCGGCTGGAGTGGCCGTGCGGTTCTAGGCGCTACAGTCTGGAACCGAGCGACCGCTACGGTCGCAGGTTCGAATCCTGCCTCGGGTATGGATGTGTGTGATGTCCTTAGGTTAGTTAGGTTTAATTAGTTCTAAGTTCTAGGCGACTAATGACATCAGAAGTTAAGTCGCATAGTGCTCAGAGCCATTTGAACCATCAGCTTATAAACCAACCATGCACAAGTAACGTACGAACTGACTTGTTCTACATGACTATGAGAAACGTTGTCAATGATCTATGGAAAATATAAGTAATCTAATTTGATTCAGTGATTCAGTGTCATTGTCATTTAAGAACGAATCTGCCTGTTTTAGTGCATCATGCGTGGTACACAATTGTGAACTATCCGCGCATTATATCTGTTTTAAATTGCTTTGTAGGACAGCAAGTACACGAGACAGCAAACAGAGTAATGAATGAAAGCGATATAGTGAGTAACTGCGCAAATACTTCGCTTATGAGAATGGGCATACATATCCATCGTCTTGGAGTATAATTACGAGGGTAGTATTCTCATAACGAAATAGAAAAAAATGGCTCAACTCCATAAAACTTTATTTTTCAGTGTAGTCTACCGGTACACTAATGCACTTGTTACAGCGGTGTTCCAATGTGTATTAAATTCCTCAGGCCTGCAATATACGCGTCGTTTTCCATTCACTTATTATTTTATAGTTACGGAGAAAAACAGTTTATCTGGAACATCGTGTATATTTCTGACCACAAGGCAAATCATCTCAAAATTAATGGTGAGTGTAAAAAAAAGTAACTTCAGTATTAAAAACTGTATTACGAAACTGATCTCATACTTCAAACCTCTGAAGTTAGACTATAGTGCAGTAAAATTATAAAATAACTGTACGCTAGTTCATTTTTAACTGCTTTCATCGTCTCGCACGTCTTTTCAGCATGCATGCATATCTCGTTAACCTAATTGTCGTTGGTCTTTCGGACGTACTAATTCCTTGAGGATTCGTGGTGATAATCACGGGGGAATCGCACGTACTCGTCACCGGTTTAGTCCAAATTTATGGTATATGCGAAGCTTAACAAGAAATGAAAGTGACAGGAATGAGAACTCTAGATGGCCAAACGTTCAGAGAAAATATTTTTGGTGCTGGCCGGGTGTAGTTTGAGCCATTTATGCCTCCAGGCAGCGATTCGATTGGCGCAGCAGGAAGAGTACAGAACGGTAAGCCGAGTAGTGGCCTGGGGTCCCGTCCCTGTTTAGGAACTTTATTTTCAATTTTTACGTTACTTACACAAGTTTATATGCCAACTAGCTCTGCAGATGACGAAGAAATTGAAGAAATGTATGATGAAATAAAACAAATTATTCAGATAGTGAAGGGAGACGAAAATTTAATAGTCATGGGTGACTGGAATTCGGTAGTAGGAAAAGGGAGAGAAGGAAACGTAGCAGGTGAATATGGATTGTGGCTAAGAAATGAAAGAGGAAGCCGCCTGGTGGAATTTTGCACAGAGCACAACTCAATCATAGCTAACACTTGGTTCAAGAATCATAAAAGAAGGTTGTATACCTGGAAGAAGCCTGGAGATACTGACAGGTTTCAGATAGATTATATATTGCTAAGATAGAGATTTAGGAACCAAGTTTTAAATTGTAAGACATTTCCAGGGGCAGGTGTGGACTCTGACCACAATCTATTGGTTATGAACTGTAGATTAAAACTGAAGAAACTGCAAAAAAGGTGGGAATTTAAGGAGATGGGACCTGGATAAACTGACTAAACCAGAGGTTGTACTGAGTTTCAGGGAGAGCATAAGGGAACAATTCACAGCAATGGGGGAAAGAAATACAGTAGAAGAAGAATGGGTAGCTTTGGGTGATGAAGTAGTGAAGGCAGCAGAGGATCAAATAGGTAAAAAGACGAGGGCTAGTAGAAACCCTTGGGTAACAGGAGAAATATTGAATTTAATTGATGAAAGGAGAAAATATAAAAATGCAGTAAATGAAGCAGGCAAAGAGGAATACAAACGTCTCAAAAATTAGAACGACAGGAAGTGCAAAATGGCTAAGAAGGGATGGCTAGAGAAATAATGTAAGGATGTAGAGGCTTATCTCACTAGGGGGTAAGATAGATACTGCCTACAGGAAAATTAAAGAGACCTTTTGAGAAAAGAGAACGACTTGTATGAATATCAAGAGCTCAGATGGAAACCCAGTTCCAAGCAAAGAAGGGAAAGCAGAAAGGTGGAAGGAGTATATAGAGGGTCTATACAAGGGCGATATACTTGAGGACAATATTATGGAAATGGAAGAGGATATAAATGAAGATGAAATGGGAGATATGATACTGCGTGAAGAGTTTGACAGAGCACTGAAAGACCCGAGTCGAAACAAGGTCCCGGGAGTAGACAGCATTCCATTAGAACTACTGACGGCCTTGGGAGAGCCAGTCCTAACAAAACTCTACCATCTGGTGAGCAAGATGTATGAGACAGGCGAAATACACTCAGACTTCAAGAAGAATATAATAATTCCAATCCCAAAGAAAGCAGGTGTTGACAGATGTGAAAATTACCGAACAATCAGTTTAATAGGCCACGGCTGCAAAATACTAACGCGAATTCTTCACAGACGAATGGAAAAACTAGTAGAAGCCGACCTTGGGGAAGATCAGTTTGGATTCCGTAGAAATATCGGAACACGTGAGGCAATACTGACCCTACGGCTTATCTTAGGAGCTAGATTAAGGAAAGGCAAACCTACGTTTCTAGCTTTTGTAGACTTAGAGAAAGCTTTTGACAATGTTGACTGGAATACTCTCTTTCAAATTATGAAGGTGGCAGGGGTAAAATACAGGGAGCGAAAGGCTATTTACAATGTGTATAGAAACCAAATGGCAGTTATAAGAGTTGAGGGGCATGAAAGGAAAGCAGTGGTTGGGAAGGGAGTGAGACAGGGTTGTAGCCTCTCCCCGGTGTTATTCAATCTGTATATTGAGCAAGCAGTAAAGGAAACAAAAGAAAAATTCGGAGTAGGTATTAAAATCCATGGAGAAGAAATATAAACTTTGAGGTTCGCCGATGACATTGTAATTCTGTCAGAGACAGCAAAGGACTTGGAAGAGCAGTTGAACGGAATGGATAGTGTCTTGAAGGGAGGATATAAGATGAACATCAACAAAAGCAAAACGAGGATAATGGAATGTAGTCGAATTAAGTCGGGTGATGAGGGTATTAGATTAGGAAATGAGGCACTTGAAGTAGTAAAGGAGTTTTGCTATTTGGGGAGCAAAATAACTGATGATGGTCGAAGTAGAGAGGATATAAAATGTAGACTGGCAATGGCAAGGAAAGCGTTTCTGAAGAAAAGAAATTTGTTAACATCGAGTATAGATTTAAGTGTCAAGAAGTCGTTTCTGAAAGTATTTGTACGGAGTGTAGCCATGTATGGAAGTGAAACATGGACGATAAATAGTTTAGACAAGAGGAGAATAGAAGCTTTCGAAACGTGGTGCTACAGACGAATGCTGAAGATTAGATGGGTAGATCACATAACTAATGAGGAGGTGTTGAACAGGATTGGGGAGAAGAGAAGTTTGTGGCATAACTTGACTAGAAGAAGGGATCGGTTGGTAGGACATGTTTTGAGGCATCAAGGGATCACAAATTTAGCATTGGAGGGCAGCGTGGAGGGTAAAAATCGTAGAGGGAGACCAAGAGATGAATACACCAAGTAGATTCAGAAGGATGTATGTTGCAGTAGGTACTGGGAGATGAAGAAGCTTTCGCAGGATAGAGCAGCATGGAGAGCTGCATCAAACCAGCCCAGGACTGAAGACCACAACAACAACACTGGAAACAAACCGAAATATTGTTCGATATACTGTGTTTATTAATACTTTCTAAAGACCTGAAAAGAGAAGGCAAAGGGAAATTTGGGACTGGAAATAAATTTCTAGGATGGGATTATGTGGCGTATAGGAGAACTTCTATTATAAAATTAGAAACTTTTACAATTTGACAGTTGTTGATTTACACCTGCTGCTGTGATATTCATCGTAAAAATAGGGAATCAGTATTTTTCTCGACATTTTGCACACGTTGCAAATAACGCGTTCTTACAATTATGTGGGTGTTTTAAAGTTTCTATAGACAAACAAACTTTTTTCATTCATAAAAGGTACGCTCTCATCGCACAGTTCCGAGCGAACCACCCGTAACGCATCATTTCGCCAAATATTGGCGAGGGTAGTGGAAGATATTTTGAAGCAGTCTTCTTAGAGTGTGATTTCTTTTTCTCTGTCAACGAAATAAGAGCAGTTTTGTAGCTTTTTGATCAAATTCTTTATCTGATGGAGAACATAGACATCGCTGAGTTGCACTAACACATTGCTTTTGGATACAATCACTTTAATACTGCACATGGCAATCCTTCATCTTGAAAAATTTCCTCGTATAATTTTGGATTTGTCTTTCTCGTGAGTCAGTTAAGAGAAGAAATTTGTTCTCCTGCACGTAGAGCTTCATAACATTAGCCATTTTTTTTTGTAATGCTGTTGTTAGTTTCCCAAATTTCAACGAAGTAAATACGACATTTCTGCATTTTGCCGCGTACTCATCCACTGTACTTCGAATCCTCCGTACATACACCGATGGCAATAATTTTCCAGAAAGGGTTATAGCATATTGCGCTGTATACGAGTTGATTACTTCGTTTATATTTCGCCGTAAGTACTGCAAACATTTAAAATTAAAAAAAGGCTCTCTGCGCACGTCCCTCGGATTAAGTGTTTTTCCGCTGCGCCAACTGCTGCTTGGAAACTGCGCTAACATACACCGTTGTCCAAATTTAAAGCAACAAACTGAAATTTTTCAAGGTTGCGCTTATTTTGCCACATACCAGTGTAAGCAGGTGACAGTAAAGTAGAAACAACGTCAAGAACACAGAACGTAAACAACTGAAACATCCATAACGGTAGACAAAAATGTTCATTTTTCCAACTTAACGGATTTGCACACATTCTCACAACTGGTTAATGTGCTCAGCATGGGGTGTTACCACATCTGGCTGCAATACGGGGCTGACAAGGACGCGGCATGCTATGAGTGATGTCATGAGTCTCGTGTTGAGGCAATAACGCCCATTCTTCCTGCAGAGCTGCTCGAAAGTCTTGGAGAGTGGTTGGTGGATGCTTAAGTGATCCAAACCGTCTCCCTAGCGCATTCCAGGCATGCTCTATGAGATTAAAATCGGGAGAGCGAGCAGGTCACGTCATGCATACAGTATCTTCCGTTTCCAAGGAAACATCAACCACGCGTGCTCTATGGGGTCGAGCGTTGTGGTCCATCAATACGAAGTCTGGGCCCACACCACCTCGTAACAACCGCACATGAACTCCGAATATCTCGTCGCAATACCTGACAGCAGTTAAACGTGGCCGATTCACGCGATCCATTAAGGATCCTCCTCGATATCAGTCTCTTTCCACAATGTTTGGATTCCGAAATCGTGTTCCACGTTTCCTCCAGTTGCGAATGCGTCGAGAATCACTCTCCAGACCAAATTGGGACTCATCTCTGAAAAGAACATTGTCCCAATGTTCGACTGCCCTAGTGGCCTGTTGACGACTCCACTCTAGACGTTCCCTTCTGTGAAGACGCATCAAAGATACACATACAGAAGATCTACGAAAATAAAGGCTACTCTTTCGAAGCCCTCTGTACACAGTTTGCCTCGCTACAACACATCCAGTGGACACTGCGAGGTCAGATGCCAGTTGCCGTGCAGTACTACGGCGTTACTGTCACAACCTTACGGCCGATAACGGTCCTCTTCTTTTGATATCACACGTGGTCGGACTTTCCCTGGTCTTCGGAATACTATTTCTGTCTCTCTAAATTGTCGCCACATACGAGAAATAACAGAACGATTCACATTAAGCCTCGGGGTCACATCAGTTTGTGACTCTTCTGCTTCCATTCTTCTTACGGCTCTCCACTGCAGAGAGTCTGTTAGACGTCTTCTTTATCCCATATTGCACCATCTTTGACTGTATACACAGCGACTGTGGATGTGGGACTACCCGGTGCCCTGAAATCATCGTTGAGGTGGTTGTCCATTGACCGGAATCCCATCTTGCGTGAAGAATATAATTTCACGGACATCTGTTGACATTTTGTGTAATTATAACGTGAATGAGACATAACACAAGGAAATAACGGTTTGTTGCTTTAATTTTGGACACCAGTTTAAACGACTCATGCGTCGTCCGACCCGCGCTAACAACACTATTTTTTTTTTAACTCTTAAGTTGCCAAGCCATGAATATACCACAAGTTTGGACGTAATCGGTGATGACGAGTAGGTGCGGTTCCATTGTCATTTTCATTCCTGGTTTGCAGCCACGTCTGAATGGGTTAGGGAGCGCGCTTGGTCAACGACCAACGAAAATGAGTACAGTATCACTGGCATTCGCCTGAAATGGACGGATTAAAAATGGCGCGTGCGTAAACATTAGGCTACCGTACAGATCAGTTTTTTACTATAACCTTTATCTAGCATTCACATTCGCTGGCTTCGCCAACTCACAACCAATATATCACCTAGCCACCTAAATCAAAACTCGAGCTACGCTAGAGATGAGTTTGTCACCACAACCAGATCGACAGATTTCAGCCGAACGCCAGCTGTAGCGTACTCATTTTAGAGACTCATCCTTTGCAAGCCTATTCATTCCCGCGTAACTACTGCAACCTACATCCTCCTGAATCTGTTTACTGTATTCATCTACTGGTCTCCCTCTTCAGTTTTTACCTTCCAAGCTTCCCTCCAGTATGAAACTGATGCCTCAGAATGTGTTCTATCAACTGACCCCTTCTTTTAGTCATGTTGTATCACAACAGTATTCAGTACCTCCTCATTAGTTACGTGATTTACCCATCAAATCTTCAGCAGTCCTCTGTAGCACCATGTTTCAAAGGCTTCTATTCTCTTCTTGTCTCAACTGTTTACCATCCCTGTTTCACTTCCATACATGGCTACAGCCCATACAAATACTTCCTGAAACGACTTCCTGACATTTAAATCTATACTCGATGTTATAAATTTCTCTTCTTCAAGAACACTTTTCTTCTCACTACCAGTCTACATTTTATATCCTCACTACTTCGACCATTGTCAGTTGTTTTTGCTTTCCAAATAGCAAAATTCATTTACTGTTTTAAGTGTCTCTTTTCCTAATCTGATTCCCTCAGCATCACCTGATTTAATTCCATTATCCTCATTTTGCTTTTGTTTATTTATGTTCTTTGTTTTTGTTTATGTTCATCTTATATCCTTCTTTCAACATACTGTCCATTCCGTTCAATTGTTCTTACAAGTTCTTTGCTGTCTCTGACAGAATTACAATGTCCTCAGCAAAACCTCTTAGTTTATAATTCATGTTATTGTTTCTATAACACTCCAAGAGATGCTACAAGAAACATCCTTGATTTTTACCTCCTTTTATTTTTTGTGTGTTACGACTACATATATCGCCAGGGTAAATTACAGATAATAAATATAGTTTTAAAACATTGTGGGTATGTATGTATAACAATCATCAAGTTCCTAGAATCTTTATTGTAGTACAAGTAGTTTCGACAGTATGTCATGATCTGACAGACTTCATAAGTCTAAAATGGTGTTTACCACATTTCAAAAAATGGTTCAAATGGCTCTGAGCACTATGGGACTTAACTGCTGAGGTCATCAGTCCCCTAGAACTTAGAAATACTTAAACCTAACTAACCTAAGGACATCACACACATCCATGCCCGAGGCAGGATTCGAACCTGCGACCGTAGCGGTCGCGCGGTTCCAGACTGTAGCGCCTAGAACCGCTTGGCCACCCCGGCCGGCTACCACATTTAAAAATATGTTATATACATATTTAGTGCAGTGAACGGAAGTGAGGCTGACGTATGACATTGCATGGCATTATCTGTAGCAGAACACAGCAGTTATCGGATGATAACATACCATCAAACCTAGTTGCAGAGCAATAAAGATTATTACCAACCTTGCGGTGCTTATATATAAAAATGTCATTTATAAAAGTTGTGGAGCATCACTTAAATAAGTTTATGGGATAATTTCAAATCAATTAACATGCCGCACGCAGGCCCAGATTACCAATTGTTTACATACTCACTACCTCAGTCAACCTCCTAGCTCGTACACGTGGGTCAAGATTAGAACAATGTCGGTAAGTACACGAAACAGGGCACTAAGTCGCAATATCATTACAGGCAATGTTTGACGTACTAGAAGACGAGAACGAACGGTTAGTTTTCAACGTAACTTGCTCATTTTGCAATGTGCATAGCTGCCGCTTTTCGCTGACACTTCGCCAACAAAATGGTACACGCCGTACCGTCCCCGCAGTTCATCATCGCCACCCTTCCCTCCTTTCAACAGCGTCATTAATCAATGGTGTTCGCACAGGGCGCCCTCTGTCCCCACCAAATGGCGATGACGTCATGAGGGGCCTGCCCTTTGGCGTCGGTAACAGCAGCACAACTAGTTAAATGCGTACTTGTCAGATCAATTCACTGCGCTTGCCTGCAAACTTGTTGACCTAATCGAGAGACAGGCTTTTGTTTCAACATGAATATCAAACAGATGGCCGTCTGCTTTACTGCGCTTATGTTTGGGTTTGTTATTGTAAATGACCAAAGTGGCTTCCATGTTGCGCGAATGAAATGAAATTGTATTATAATACATACAGATAAAAGCTTCTAAATGTTGGTGAAATTGCAACACTAACGTGCATGAGGCTAGTGAGCGTACAAACACACAGGGGGTTTCGAAAGAATGTCCCCAATCCCGTGTTTCTATTACTGGTGTTATACGTACTTTACTCCACACATTGTATAAATTTTGATTTGGTCGCTAGACGTCACGCACAGGTTCTCCGTCCCACCGCTTTACCACAAATATGCTTTGGCACATTAAAGATATCGCTAGAAAGTGTTTTCGCAACCTCATTAACAACCGAAATACAGACATACACTTTATTTTATACAAACTAAACTTCTCTGCGTTTGATTCCAAAACAGTAGAGATAAAATATTATTTGGAAGGTGTGTCAAAAACTTGAGACGTAAAAGTGCTTATTCATTGATATTAGGCAGTGATTGTTGAGGCATTCTGAATCACGTGTCGTGCTGAAATTGGTGGCTCTCTTAAAAGCTCTTCACACAGTTGGCATGAGCAGTGATGGCAAAACTTGCTTACCAATTGCCTCAGCGTCACCACAGATAGGCAACAGTGCAAATGTTTATTTTAATAAAGATAAGTCTTTAGTTCCGTTAAACAATTATTATGTTGAAGTTTATGTAGGTTGTAGTGTAATATGCTCATACTGCTATGTGTGTGAATTTAACCTTTATAATTATCGGGCTACTTCAGTAAAAAATCACAGTGCGTGCTGTAGATGTGCCTTCTGATGCAATTAAATCTGCACCCGTTGTATTTTTAACTAACAATAATAGACAGGATATCATCAGCGATCGATAAGGGGAATGACATAGCTTATGTCATTATTTTTAGAAATTTCGATATTTCATTCTGCAAAATATGTTTAAAATTGTGCGTCTAGCACTCAAACAAGACTTTACATCTTAACACAACGATATTCCTGTTCGTTAAGAGGTTGTACGCTTCTCCAGGTATCGTGCGATTCCATTCACTACATGTGGTTGTACATATTGATGAGAATTCAGAGCCGGCCGCGGTGGTCTAGCGGTTCTAGGCGCTCAGTCCGGAACCGCGCGACTGCTACGGTCGCAGGTTCGAATCCTGCCTCGGGCATGGATGTGTGTGATATCCTTAGGTTAGTTAGGTTTAAGTAGTTCTAAGTTCTAGGGGGACTGATGACCACAGATGTTAAGTCCCATAGTGCTCAGAGCCATTTGAACCATTTTTGAGAATTCAGATAGACTAAAAACACATTTTAGTGCCTGTTAAACAGCGCAGATCACCTACGGTCGCAATCTGTGCTTTGGATAGAGACAAATTAGTTAATTCACATACTTGTTTTCATTCAGTGATATCGTATGGAATTGCATTCTGGAAGAACTGATCGTTAAGAAAGACAGTCTCCATTGCAGAAAAGCGTGAAACAAGAACGATATATGATGCTCTGAAAGAGCTGAGTCGAAACAAAGCTCCGGGAGTAGACAAAATTCCATTAGAACTACTGACAGCCTTGGGAGAGCCAGCCCCGACAAAACTCTACCATCTGGTGAGCAAGATGTATGAGACAGGCGAAATACCCTCAGACTTCAAGAAGAATATAATAATTCCAATCCCAAAGAAAGCAGGTGTTGACAGATGTGAAAATTACCGAACTATCAGTTTAATAGGCCACGGCTGCAAAAAACTAACGCGAATTCTTTACAGACGAATGGAAAAACTAGTAGAAGCCGACCTCGTGGAAGATCAGTTTGGATTCCGTAGAAATATCGGAACACGTGAGGCAATACTAACCCTACGACTTATCTTAGGAGCTAGATTAAGGAAAGGCAAACTTACGTTTCTAGCTTTTGTAGACTTAGATAAAGCTTTTGACAATGTTGACTGGAATACTCTCTTTCAAATTCTGAAGGTGGCAGGGGTAAAATACAGGGAGCGAAAAGCTATTTACAATTTGTACAGAAACCAGATGGCAGTTATAAGAGTGGAGGGACATGAAAGGAAAGCAGTGGTTGGGAAGGGAGTGAGACAGGGTTGCAGCTTCTCCCCGATGCTATTCAATCTGTATATTGAGCAAGCAGTAAAGGAAACAAAAGAAAAATTCGGAGTAGGTATTAAAATCCATGGAGAAGAAATAAAAACTTTGAGGTTCGCCGATTATATTGTAATTCTGTCAGAGACAGCAAAGGACTTGGAAGAGCAGTTGAACGGAATGGATAGTGTCTTGAAATGAGGATATAAGATGAACATCAACAAAAGCAAAACAAGGATTATGGAATGTAGTCGAATTAAGTCGGGTGATGCTGAGGGTATTAGATTAGGAAATGAGACACTTAAAGTAGTAAAGGAGTTTTGCTATTTGGGGAGCAAAATAACTGATGATGGTCGAAGTAGAGAGGATATAAAATGTAGACTGGCAATGGCAATAAAAGCGTTTCTAAAGAAGAGAAATTTGTTAACATCGAGTATAGGTTTAAGTGTCAGGAAGTCGTTTCTGAAAGTATTTGTATGGAGTGTAGCCATGTACGGAAGTGAAACATGGACGATAAATAGTTTGGACAAGAAAAGAATACAAGCTTTCGAAATGTGGTGCTACAGAAGAATGCTGCAGATTAGATGGGTAGATCACATAACTAATGAGGAAGTATTGAATAGAATTGGGGAGAAGAGGAGTTTGTGGCACAACTTGACAGGAAGAAGGGACCGGTTGGTAGGACATGTTCTGAGGCATCAAGGGATCACCAATTTAGCATTGGAGGGCAGCGTGGAGGGTAAAAATCGTAAAGGGAGACCAAGAGATGAATACACTAAGCAGATTCAGAAGGATGTAGGTTGCAGTAAATACTGGGAGATGAAGAAGCTTGCACAGGACAGAGTAGCATGGAGAGCAGCATCAAACCAGTCTCAGGACTGAAGACCACAACAACAACAACAACAACAACAACATATTGTGCTCTCCCTCGATCATGTTGTACAAAACTGTTTAACGAGTTTAATAATCCGACTACGACATCACAGCAGATAACGTCTCTCATGAAATCTGTTGTAAATAATCCGTCAGAGTTCAGAAAAAATAATGACATACTTAATTATAAAACTCATTGCTCTTCATTAAATTTGACATTGTCTCAGAAAGGGATAAAATGGTGTCACCAACAACTTTGATCGGTTACCCAATAATGTTAAATGTCTGAGAGACAACAAAGCTAAATTTGAAAGTAAGCTAAAAAAGTTCCTTCTGGACAACTCTTATTACTAAGTATATTTTTTTATTTAGAAACTTGAAGATAATTTACTGCAAAGTAGCGACCTACTCCGGCTTCATGTGAGTAACACTAAGTATCTATATTGTGATGAGTTGTTTAGCGTATACACAAATCTTCCTCGCGAATCAGTCTGTCTGTTAATGAAAACCATCTCAAAATACCTAGAGTAGTTCCTGAGATTAGCCATACGCCTTCACATACACTCATAAAAACGCCACGTTTATACACCAGTTAAGTTAATAATGAAATTAAACGAAGCGCTGAGAAGTAAAAGGGCGTAAAGCACACTGACATCCATTTTGAGATTTTAGCATATATGGATGCCCCTCGTGTCTGTTGATCTTATGTTGAATCAGATTTATCTATATCTGATCCCTACACTGTATACATGAACACTCACGAAAATCTCTCACCGAATTCTCCGATATTCATTTCCATATGGACCCAAATCGCAAAGTATAATTTTGTTGCACTGCACTTCTCAATTGTTATCACGTGTACAAAACATAATTTAGTGTCTACATCATGCACATGAGCAAAATACTTCATAATCTGAGCTACATCGGCAATTTATCTGAACCTCAAGGCGCAGAATGTGCGACAATAACGAGGACCGTGATGAGTTGGGATAGGGCACAATTTTGTGTGTTTGTGTGTGTGATGCTTTAGCATCTGTTCTTTGTGTTATGATTTAGTTCATAATAATTGCAAATTTTGCAAGCGTAAAAACACGCTATTTTCACTATCTTATAAATGGAAATTTTGTGAATTAACGTTAATAATAAATACAATCTTAACTCTTTAAGACCTGAATTTTTTCTTGAGTAACGAAAGTTTTTCTTTATGTGGTAATGCTCTTAGATGATTCTTTAATGATTCTAGACGCAAGATTTATACAAAAATATGTACCAGTTGTCAAAACATACTTTGTACACTTGGGTTCATTTCATAGACCAAAATAACTAATTACGAAATATTCTCTATTATAATAAATAGTAAAATGACCATTCAAAAATTACCATGTAAAGCTATTATAACAATATTCAATTACACACTGGAATATAGTGAACCAACCACATCTTTGTATTCTGATGTCCACGAGCCGTTGATCACTGCTACAGTGACTTGCTAATATGTCCATAGTGATGCCCAACACTAGGCAGAACTTGCGCTTGATAAAAAGGCTGAACATTCACAAATGTGTACCTCAGGTTTCCGTTAGGAAAAAGTACTTCTGTTGCAGCTAAGACAGAGCAAACGTTAATGTAGCCAGAGGGCCTGAATATTAATATAGTAGGTAGATTATTTTTTCATAGGAAGTATAGGATTCTGAGACATGGTAAAAAAGCAATTCAGACCTATGAGAGTTTGTTTATAAATTTGATTTTTACAAAGATTTACTTTTCTCAAAACTTTGTTTCTGTGCTTTGGGCTCTTTTGGTAACAGTGCTTCCGATAGAAATTCTGAAATCGGCTGCAATCCGGATTGATACGAACTGGATGGCCATAAGTGAAAATTTGTGCTCGACCACGACTAGAACCCACATTTCCTAACGAGCAGTCGCCTAAACCGCTTCGCTTCCCGTCCAACACAAATTCCCAGCTTGTCTCACACTTCAAACGTAGTGTCTCCTGTCCATTACGCTCATTGCTCGCAGCCTCACGCTGATTCCCGAAATGGTTCAGGAGAGAGAGTGTATCCACACAGAAATAATCTTTAATAGCCGTCAAGGCTTATATATTTATATATGTGTGTTGTCTATTCTTGCGGTCGTGTCCGAAAGCACAGACAAAACTCAAACATAAATTAATATTTAGTAAACTAACTTATTCCATGTCATTGCGATAAATTGTGGAAAGTGAACCATGGACCACGGAATCACAATTTTAAAGGCGTTTTTATTCGAGAATCCCTATTCAACTAAATAGTTCTATCACCATATACTTTTTATCGGAGACCATTTTTTGTAGCCTAAAAGCTACATAGTTTTAGCTTAAAAACTAAGTTGATGCTGTAAGCTCGGTGGCTAGTAGGCCTATGTAAACAACTATTGGTCGCTATTTTACAAGCTCCCTTGTCCACGTGTTAATGGGAACGTATCACAAATATATTCAATACACCAAAACATATTGAGGTGAAATCTACAAACGAAATATTTTCCCATTAATAGCATGAATAAGGATGACGACACACACAAAAAGAAACTTAAACGAACGAGATAACAACTCCATCGTATCCAGAATGTAAATTTCATTCTGCAGTGGAGTATCAGGTGAGCATTCTAGTAGGTTAAAGATCTGAAGCCAACTGGAGCTCAGTTCTGGTCTGTTGTCTACTGTGAACAATGTCAACGCCGAATGAGCTAGCCAGTCACACACTTCACGACACAGAGCGAGGTGGCGCAGTGGTTAGCACACATGACTCGCATTCGGGAGGACGACGGTTCAAACCCGCGTCCGGCCATCCCGATTTAGGTTTTCCGTGATTTCTTTAAATTGCTCCAGGCAAATGCCGGGGTAGTTCCTTTGAAAAAGCACGGCCGACTTCCTTCCCCATCAGTTCATAATCCGTTGGGACCGATGACCTTGCTGTTCGGGCCCCTCCCCCAAATCAAGCAACCAACCAACACGAATTCATTCAAAGCACATTCCGATTAGTCCTTCTTCCAGCTCTTCCGTACTGTACAGAGAGTCTATGCGTACAATGCCAGGCTAGCGCTGGTGGAAGAAATATGGCGGAGAGCGACTTGACCACAGCCCAGCAGTCTGCAAACTAAAATTATCCCTGTCCTTTAGAGTCGAAGTGTGCGTAACGAAACTCCTCATACGTAAAAACATTGGAACAGCTTGTTTCGAAGGATCGTCCCAGCATACACATATTAAATGTCCGCCAATCCCAGCATTATTACTGTAAACAGTCGCACAGACAGCTGCACGGGACAAGTTTACAGACCACGGCCTCGGAGGCGTTCTTTTAGTGTTTGTGAAAGTTATCATGAGTGCCGTTTACTAGCGACAGAAATAGAATAAGGCGGAAGAGTGGGGAGTGTTTTGCGTTTTGTTACCTCGCCTCACGAATGCTATGAATATTGTGTATAATACTCATGTGTATTGGAGTTGCAGCATAAATCTCGAAACGGATAAGTTCTATAGGACTAGGACAGCAACTCGTGTTCAGGATAACATGGTCATAGCATATAATATCATTTTATTACATAATTTGAGTTATGACACGGACTGATTATAATGGAAGTAGTACGTGTTGCGTGGTAGATGTAAGCAGAAGTTTCAACACCTCATCATCAAAGACCATTTACAGTAAGAAAAATTTCTTCTTGCAACAGATATATCCATATGTCTAGCGTATTACTACTGAGCCCGTGATAAGGACGGAAAGCAAGAAATTCCAGGGTTTAACGTTCTGTCGATAGTGAGCCATTGTGTTCTAGGGAAAGCACAGGAAACGTATATAGAGAGCAAGATGGAAAGTTGATCTTTTGTAAATGTATAAATCAGACACACAACACGCTGTTTTGTAAACCTTGTCGGCCCAGCCAATGAAAATTTAATGCATTATACGAATAATTCTTAGATCAAAAATTCATTGAAATATTTAGCCTTGAATTCGATAGCGTAAAGTGCCTGCGCTTGCTTCAGTAGCTTGCGACAGGACTCGGCAAATTCCAACTCCGTCTTTTTTTTCCTAGAGACTATTGTGGTATTTTTAGGATTGTGCGATGTTGCGTGAATGGCCACGAGTGTGTTGGAACAGAGAAATTGTGTTGAAATCCCTAAACGCCTCTGCGTCGTAACGAAATTAAACACGAAGTGAAGAGAAACACAATGTTATCGTTAATTGGTTTAACCTCAACTTATCACGCGGGCCTTTGTCGACCGTTACGGAACAGTGGGAAAGGCACTTAGCCGGCGACAGCACTAAGTCTGTTTTGTGCAGCGCCGCATGCCAGCGCTACGTTCTTGAGCTACTAAATTTTTCTGACGACAACCTGTCGCATCCTCAGGAACCCCCGTCAGCGTACTAGACAGTAAGATTTTTTACGTTTCAGTCACTTACCATAGAACCATACCTCTCTATAGGAGAATAATGTACAGGGTGAAGATAAATTACTGTACTTGCCGGTCGGCATGCGATTCCTCATCCCAGTTCAAGACAAAAGCATGTCTAGCAAGAACTAGTGCCGCCAATAGGTTTAATTGAAATACAGTTTAAGAAACGAGGCTCTGGAAACGCTATATCTGCGGGCAGCGTGGCCAAGAACAGGTAGCATGGACTCCGCGCGGTGCCAGATCTGACCCATTTGCTCATGCTGCACTGTTGTATTCTTTCGCATTGGAACCGCTGTTCTGCGGCCTCCGTGAGTGTCTGTCCGAGATGCTTCCGGGTGGCCATTTCTTTTGCTGCACTTATTATGTGGACGGTCTCATCCTCGTTCTTCGTAGCGGTG